>NC_057720.1:93996830-93999052 GCF_004010195.1 Chiloscyllium plagiosum | reverse complement strand
AGAGATGGGGAATAAATGCTGGTTGAGCCAGTGATGCCCATATCCTGGAAATGGTTTCTATCTCTATTTACTGAGACCTGATTGTAACTGCAGGATGATGAGGGATGCTGAGTGCATGCTTCAGGAGGCAGAACCATCACATTACCCCTGCCTATACACACACAGTATCTCAGCAACGGCACTGGCATAAAAGGCAATGAAGCTAAAGAAGGACTTAGATATAGTTCTTAAAGGTAAAGGCATCAAAGAGGATTGGAACACAGCAGGAACAGGAGACTGAGCTGGATGGTCAGCTGTTTCCCATTGAATGGTGGAGCAGGATTGAAAAGCCGAAAGTCCCCCTTCTGCCCCTATCTCCCAGGTATGTATATAACCATGGAACCCGGGTACGAAGAAGTGGGCAGGGATTCTCCAGGAGATTGCACCTCCACATCAGTTTTCAGTGAGGGATGGTTTGATAGACTTTGTTTAACATTTGTCTGAAATGCAATGTTTGTAAATTTGGTTTTAAAAAATGTAAGAGTTTATTCCACGATAAATGAAACAAAAAGAAAAGAAACAAAACGATCTGAATATGACAGTTTTAAAATTTCAAACACCGTATAAAACAAAATCCCGACGACTCCCGGACACCATCACTTTCCAGTTTCTCAAACTCCAGGAGATATTCCCCCCCTGTCGGAACCTTTGGTTTGATTTAACTGCTTTTCAGTTCTCGTTCTGTGAGCTGTGGAGTTTTCTTTGTTCCCCATTTCTCCGACCCAGAAGTGTTATCACAGCAACCTTCCTACCATCAAAATCATCATTACGCCATTATAGCAGTAAACCACCTGAATAACCAATTGGATATTTATAAACAAAGCCCATTATGGGCAAAGCAAACCATTACAAGTGGCAGAGTGGGGAAGAACGAAATCAAAGTAGGGTTGGAGGTGAGGGGTCAGCGCTGGAGATAAAGGGGTGCCCACCTCTATCTAAAGGCATCAAGAGCATTGATACACACCACATGCTCGTTCTCCAAGGACACCCTGCTGTGTAGTCTTTATCCTCAATCATAGAATAGAATCCCTATAGTGTGGAAGGAGAGCATTGGCCCATCAAATCCCACCAAACATCCGAAGAGCATCCCACCCAGAGCAATCCAGAGTAACATTGCATTTCCCATGGCTGATCCACTAGTCTACACAATCCGCAACACTGTGGGCAATTTAGCACGACTGATCCACCTAACCTGCACATCTTTAGTCTGTGGGAGGAAACCAGAGCACCTAGGAGGGGACCCACACTATCATGGGGAGAATGTGGGAACTCCACACAGGCCGTTGGCCAAGGCTGGACTCCAACATTGTACCTGATGCTGTGAAGCAGCTGTGCTACAATCAATTTAAATCAAAATAGATGGCCCCTGCTCATTGTCACATTGTTGTTTGTGGAGACTTACTGCCCAAAGAGACATCCCAAAGTTCAGAAAGTTGCAATATAAATTCAGTCAACTCCAGCCCAGTTAATGTGATTAACAACCACAACATCAATACTCCAACAGTGTCAGCATGTGAAAGGTCCAGTCCTGACACTGATGAACAGTAAACATCAGAATCAGAGTCCTGCAGTGATGTGTGAACTCTACCCCATACGGAGCAGGTGGATGACCACTTCCCTGTGTCCACTCACTGGGCTGTCAGTCATGTTGAAGACTCAGCAAATCCCTTGTCACGCAGAGAGGAAAACAACTCCTACCCAGTGTAAACCCGCTGGGGTCTCAGGGGACAGGATGAATAACTGAATCCTCCCTCCCACATTGAACATCTGAATGGCCTCTCCCCCTGTGTGGGCTTACTGGGGTCTCGGGGGGTGGGATGAATCACTGAATCCCCTCTCACACCCTGACCATCTGAATGGTCTCTCCCCTGTGTGGGATCGCTGGGGTCTCAGGGGCAGGGTGAATCACTGAATTCCCTCTCACACACTGATCATCTGAATGGCCTCTCTCCTGTGTGGGCTCACTAGGGTCTCGGGGGGTGATGCATTTGAGTGAATCTCTCCCCACACACTGGGAGCAAGTGAATGGCCTTTCCCCAGAGTGAGCTCTCTGGGGTCACTGCAGGTAGTGCATTTGAGTGAATGTCTCCCCACACTGAGAGAAAGTGAATGGCCTTTCCCCAGAGTGAGCTCGGTGTTTCAGCATTTCCAAGGACCTAGTGTATCCTTTCCCACACACTGAG
>NC_057720.1:93979242-93996330 GCF_004010195.1 Chiloscyllium plagiosum | reverse complement strand
CACCCATGTCCCTGCAACTAAAATCCCCCATTCCTTGTACCATCCTAGTAAATCTCCTGTGCCCCCTCTCAGAGAACCTGCTATCCTTCCCAATGTATGGGCGACCTTTGGTTTGCACAGACCCAGCTGCTCCGTTTTCCTGTGAGTGATGTCGTCATAGAGCAACAATTGCACTAAACCTCACTGTCTGTAATGGTGGGAGACACAGAAATCCCGGTAGCATTTAAGATGTATTTAGTGTGCACTTGCGATGCCATGATAGATGACACTTTTCCACAAGTACTGGAAAATAGATCAGGATAGTTCGGTGGTAGTTTTCTTTCTCACAGATGGATCACCAGTCTTTTTCTGTTCTGTATACCGCTGAGATGTTTATTATATGAATATGATAGGGTCCATTGGACATCAGGTCAGAAAAGGTGATACTAGAATAGATGACACTTGGTTGGTCGATGTTTTTGGGAGGAAAATGAGACGGAGAGTTTTAAGAGGAAATTCAGAAGCTCAGCTCAGGAATCAGAAAGGGCCATCATCAAGTGAGAAATAAAATTTGGACGTCCTCAAGGCTGGAAATAAAGAAAGGCACATATAGCAAAGTTTTGAGAGAGGGGAGGGGATTAGAGATAGGGAGGATAATGAAGCTGGAGGACACGAAAGTTGGAAAGGATTGTGAGGGTGGAGGATGTTACAGAGATAGATATTTGTGATAGAGGTTTTTGGGCTTTGAGGCTGGAGAGGAATTATTGAGATATGGAAGAGTTGTAAGGCTGGATGAGGTGGCATTGACAGGGATAGTTCCGAGCATAGAGGAATTTACAGAAGTAGCGAGCGTTCGAGTCATAAAGTTATACAGCATTGACACAGACCATGTGGTCTAACCAGTCCATGTTGACCATAATTTTGAACTGAACTAATCGCATCTGCCTCCACTTGGTCCAAATCCATCCTAGCATTCCCTATTGATATACGGGTCCAAATGATTTTTCCTCTTTAGAATCCCATTCCCCTACCCTTTTACTCTACATTTACCCCTGACTATTTCACTAAACCTAATCATCCCTGAACACTATGGGCAATTGAGCACGGCCAGTTCACCTACCCTGTATATCTGTGGTGTGTGGGAAGAAACGGGAGCACCTGGAGGAACACACGCTGACATGGGAGGAATATCCAAACTCCACATGGACAGCCACCCAATGCAGGAATTGAACCTGTGTCCCTGTGCTGTGAGGCAGCCCTGCTAGCCATTGAGCCACTGTGCCACCCTGAAATTGTAATTGCATTCACAGCTACCACGTTCTCTGCAGGTTTATTCCACACGTGAACCACTCTCTGTGCAAAAACAAAAAATAAAATTCCAAACTTCGTTTTAAAGCCTTCCTTTTCTCACTTTAAAATGTATGTACCCAGTCTTGAATCGCAACCCCTCCTGGAAAGGGCACCTGCTGCTCACATTACTGATAGTCTTCAGGATTTTATAAACCTCTAATAAGGTCACCCCTCAGCCTCCTACGCTCCAGTGAAAGTAGTCCCAGCCTATCCAGACTCTGCTTAAAATTCAAACCATCCATTCCCATCAACCTCTTGGTAAAACTCTTCTGAACCTGCTCCATTTTAATAATATCCTTCCCATGACAGCACAACCAGAACTGGGCACAGTATTCCAGAAGAGGCCTCCTCAACATCCTGTACAACCTCAACATAACGTCCCAACTCCTATACTCTGAGGTCTGAGCAATGAAGATAAATGTGCTAAACACCTTTTTAACTAACCTGTCTACATGTGACGCATACCTCAAAAATCTGAACACCGAGGTCTCTTTGTTCTAAACCACTTCTCATGGCCTGACTTTTAATGAGTGTACATCCTGCCTTTTTTTTATCAAGATGTAATATTTTGCATTTATTCCAACCCAAAACATCCTTCGATTATAAAAGCAGCAGGAGAATACTGAAGAGGGAAATCAGGAGGGCAAAAAGGGGACAGGACCCAGCTTTGGCGAATAGGGTTAATTACATTAAGAACAAAAGGGTTACTAGAAAGAGAATAGGGCTCCTCAAAGATCAGCAAGGCGGCCTATGTGTGGAGTTGCAGGTGATGCCGTTGGGGGTGTTGGAGGGGGAGAGACTAAACGAGTATTTGGCATCAGTGTTTACTGTGGAGAAGGACATGGGAGTTATATAATGACGGGAAATAGATGGTGACATCTTGAAAAATGTCCATATTACTCAGAAGGTGGTACTGGATGTCTTGAAACGCATAAAGGTGGATAAATCCCCAGGATCTGATAGGTGTACCCTAAAATTCTGTAGGAAGCTAGGGAAGTGATTGCTGGGCCCCTTGCTGAGATTTTTGTATTATTGATAGTCACAGCTGAGGTGGCAGAAGACTGGGGGTTGGTTAATATGGTGCTACTGTTTAAGGAAGCGGTTTGGACAAGCCCGGGAAATACAGATGCGTGACCCTGACGTCGGTGCTAGACAAGTTGTTGGAGGGAACCCTGAGGGACAGGATTTACATGTATTTGGAAAAGCAAGGACAGATCAAGATTGATGAAATTGATGTGCTGGAAATTTTGGAAAACATTAAGATTGATAAGTCCCCATGGCCAGACCAGATTTATCCTAGGCTGCTCCAGGAAGCGAGAAAGGAGGTTGCGAAGCCGCTGGCGAGGATATTTACCTCTTCATTCTCTACAGGAATCGTACCGGAGAATTAGAAGGAGGCGAATGTTGTTCCTCTTTTCAAGAAGGGAAATAGGGAAATCGGTTGCAATTACAGACCAGTCAGTCTTACATCTGTTGTCAGCAAAGTTGTGGAAGTAATTCTGAGGGATAGGATTTATGGCAATTTGTCAAAGCATAGTGTGATTATTGAGTTCTTTGAGGAGGTGTCAAGATAGGTCGATGAGTGTAGAGCAGTGGATGTGGAATAAATGGATTTCATCAAGGCCTTTGTTAGGGTTTCCCATGGTAGGGTCATCCATAAAGTCAGGAAGTATGGGATACAGGGAGATTTGGCTATCTGGATTCAGAATTGGCTGGCTGACAGAAGGCAGACAGTGGTTGTAGATGAAAGCCTGGAGGACAGTGTTGAGTGGGGTCCCGCAGAGCTCTGTTCTTGGGCCTCTGTAGTTTTTATAAATAACTTGGATGAGGAGGTTTATGGCTGGGTTAGTAAATTTGCCGATGACACAAAGATTGGAAGTGTTGTCGATAATATAGAGGGCTACTCATAGCAGCGTGACATAGACAGGATGCAGAGCTGGGCTGAGAAATGGCAGATGGAATTTAACCTGGATAAATGCAAACTTGAATGCTGAATATAGGATTAAAGACAGGTTTCTTGGCAGTGTGGAGGAACAGAGGGATCTGGGTGTGCAAGTACATAAATCCCTCAAATTTGCCAACCAATTGGATAGGGTTGTTAACAAAGCAAATGGTTGTTTGGCTTACATTAATATGGGGATAGAGTTTAAGAGCCGTGAGGTTTTTCTACAGCTCTACAAGTCCCAGGTGAGACCACACTTGGATTTTGTGTCCAGTCCTGGTCTCAATACTATAGGAAATGTACAGAGGCTTTGGAGAGCGTGCAAACAAGGTTTACTAGCATACTTCCTGGACTGGAGGGCTTCCTGTATGAAGAAAGTTTGAATAAGCTCGGACATTTCTCTCTGGAGAGAAAGAGGAAGACAGGAGACCTGATAGAGGTGTACAAAATAATGACAGGAATAGATATAGTCAATAGCCAGAGACTTTTCCCCAGGGCAGGATTGACTTGTATGAGAAGTCATACTGTGAAGATATTAGGAGGAAGGTATAAAGGGCGTGTCTGAGGTAGTTGTTTTTACACAGAGTTGTGAATGCATGGAATGAGTTACCAGCGGTGGTGGTGGAAGCAAAGTCATTGGGGACATTTATGCAACTGCAGGACATGCACATGGATAGCAGTGAGTTGAGGGGTCCGTAGGTTAAGTTACTATGTTTTACATTAGGATTAAATCTCGGTACAACATCGTGGACGTAAGGGCCTGATCTGTGCTGTACTTGTCTATGTTTTATGATTAGGGATAGTTGGCATGGCTTTGTGCGTGGGAAATCATGTGTCACGAACTTGATTGAGCTGTTTTTGAATAAGTAATTAAGAGGATTGATGAGGGCAGAGCTGTAAATGTGATCTGTGTGGACTTCAGTAAGGCGTTCGACAAGGTTCCCCATGGGAGACTGATTAGCAAGGTTAGATCTATCAGAATAAGGGAGAACTAGCCATTTGGATAGAGAACTGGCTCAAAGTTAGAAGACAGAGGGTGGTGGTGGAAGATTGTTTTTTGGACTGGAGGCCTGTGATCAGTGGAGTGCCACAAGGATCAGTGCTGTGACCTCTGCTTTTTGTCATTTCTATAAATGGTTTGGATGTGAACATAGGAGGTATAGTTAGTAAGTTGGCAGATGAAACCAAAATTGAAGGTGTAGCAGACAATGGAGAATGTTACCTCGGATTACAATAGGATCTTGATCAGATGGGCAACTGGGCTGAGGAGTGGCAGATGGAGTTTAATTTAGATAAATGTAAGGTGCTGCATTTTTGAAAAGCAAAGCTTAGCAGGACTGATACACATAATGGCCAGGTCCTGGGGAGTGTTGCTGAACAAAGAGACCTTGCAGTGCAGATTCATAATTCCTTGAAAGTAGAGGCGCTGGTAGATAGTGCACTTGAAGAAGTGTTTAGATGGTCACAGCAAGCACTACTGATGCTGCCTGAACTGAACACAATGACCAGTACGGATAGGATGGGGGCATTGCTGGAAGTCAGAGTCTATACAATGTGGACCTGGGGAGGTGCATCAGGTCAGGCAGTATCAGAGGTGCAGGAAAGTTGATGTTTTGGATCAGGAACCTTTGTCAATCCTGATGAATAGTCCTGACCCAGAACGTCAGCTTTCCAGCCCCATCGTATTCATGTTGGTCATCAAGCTCCTATTTATTCTCGTCCCACGTTCTGGCAGTCAGCGTGTAATCGATATTGTAGTGCTTGGTGAAGAAGTAAACATTTCTTCAAGGCTGCAATGTTTCCTGCATCTGTCACCATTTCCTGCTGCCAGACCTGCTGAGGATCTCCAGCACTTTTTGTTTTTATTGCAGATTTCCACCATTTTGCTGAGGCACTTAGAGTCAGAGAGTCATCCAGCACGGAAATAGACCCTTCAGTCTAACTCGTCCATGTCGACCAGATATCCTAAACTGATCCAGCTCCATTTGGGAGAGTTGGCCGATATCATTCTGAACACTTTCTATTCATATACCCCTCCACGCCTTTTAAATTTAATTTGACCTGCGTTCATCATTCCTATAGCATCTCATTCCATACGCTCACCAACCTCTGAGTGAACCGTTTGGCCCTCACGTCCATTTGAAACCTTTCCCCTCTCACCTAAAACCCAATGCCCTGTAGTTTTGAACTCCCCGACAGTGGGTGGAAACAAAGAATTTGGCTTTTCACCCTGTCTGTGCTTCTCCATAAGATAACCCCTCAGTCTCTGACGCTCTATGGAAAAAGCCTCAGCTTATTCAGCCTTTCCCTTTAACTCCACAGTCCTAACAATAGCCTTGCAGATATTTTCTGAAACCCTCCTCAAGTTTTGTAAAACAGAGTCATAGAGATGTACAGAATGGAAACAGACCCTCTGTCCTAATTGTCCATGCCAACCAGCTCATTTATACATGTACCAAGCAAGTTGTTCCTAGGATCCCCTTGAAGTCTTTCCCCTCTCACGTTAAACCTATGCCTCTGCTTTTGGACTCCCATATCCTGGGAATAAAGAAACTGACTAGTCACCCTGTTGTTGCTCCTCACAACTTTATAAAGTTGTATAATGCCATCACACAGCATCTCCTGCTCCAGGGAAAATAGCCTCAGCCCCTCCCTATGGTTCAAATGTTCCAATACTGGCAACACCCTTGTAAACCTTTGCTGAACTTGTTCAGGTTTCCCAACGTCTTTCCTGTAGTAGGGAGACCAGAATTGAAAGCAGTCTGGGGATTCCAAAAGTGGCCGAGCTAATATACTGTGCAACCGAACCATGATTTCCCAACTCCTATACTCAATGCACTGCCCAATAACAGCTGGCATACCAAACACCACCTTCACCGACCTGTCTACCTTTAACCCCACTTTGAAGGAATTATCAACCAACTCTGCACAGTGTATTTGTTCGTGCACACTTCCCAGGAACTTGTCATTATGAGGTTGAGTCCTATTGTGGTAATATTTTTTTCTGAAATCAGGGAGAATAGAATTGAATGTAGTATTCTAAAACTGGCCTTACCAATGCCCTGTACAACCACAACTGTAATTAACTCCTATACTCCGTGACCAAATCCCTACAGTGTGGAAGCGGGCCATTCGGCCCATGAGACTATGCCAACCATCTGAACTTGTGTATTTCCTCTATCCATGCCCCTCATTTTATAAACCTCTACAAGGTCACCCATCAGCCTCTGACGCTCCAGGGAACACAACCTATTCAACTTGTCCCGGTAGCTCAAATCCTCCTGTCCTGGCAACATCCTTGAAGTTCTTTTCTGACCCCTTTCAAGTTCCACAATATTGTTTTGATAGGAAGGAAACCGGAATTGTATGGATTATTCCATCAGTGGCCTAAGCAATATCCCGTACAGCCGCAATATGATCTCCTAACACTTGTATTCAATGCTCTGACCAATAAGGGAAATCATACCAAACACCGCCTTCACTATTCTATCTACCTGCGACTCCACTTTCAAGAAGCTATGAATCTGCACTCCGAGGTGTCTTTGTTCAGCAATTCTCCCGAGGACCTTATCATTAAGTGTATAAGTCCCAACTGCAGCACCTCACATTTTTCTAAATTAAACTCCATCTGCCACTCCTCAGCCCATTCGCCCACCTGATCAAGTTCCCATTGTTCTCTGAGGTAATCTTTTTCACTGTCCACTACACCTCCAATGTTAGTGTGATCTGCAAACTTACTAACCATTTCTCCTATGTTCGCATCCCAGTCATTTATATAAATGATCAAGCAGCGATCGTTGTGACACTCCACTGGTCACAGGCCTCAAGTCTGCAAAGCAGCCCTCCACCACTCTGTCTTCTACCTTTGAGTCAGTTCTGTATCCGAATGGCTGGTTTCCTCTGTATTCCATGAGATCTAACCTTGCTAACCAGTCTCCCATGAAGAGCCTTGCGGAACACCTTACTGAAGTCCACGTAGATCATGTCCACCGCTCTGCCCTTATCAATCCTTTGTTACTTCTTCAAAAGACATTCTTCCCTTTGGAAAACCTAACAGTTACAGCACCAGAATAATCGGCCCACCATGTCTGTGCGGATCATGATGCCATTCCAAACTAATTCCATCTGCCTGTACATGATCCATATCCCTGTCAACCCATGCCTGCTTATGTGTCTGCCCAAATGCCTCAAAAACGTTTTGATTGTTTCTGCTTTTACCATCTCCCAGGAGAGTACATTCAAGTCAACTATCACCTTCTGCTTAAGAAACTTGCCTGACATATCTTCCTTTAAACTTGCACAGATATTGTTAGAAATGCCCAGCAGGTCATGCAGCATCTGTGAAGAAAAATCAGTTAATGTTTCGGGACCGGTCACCCTTCCTCAGAAACGTTAAGTCTAATTTCTCTTCACAGATGCTGCTGGACCTGCTGAGCTGTTTCAGAAACCTCTGTTTCTCTTTCTGGTTTACAGCATCTGCGATTGTTTTGGTTTTCATTTCCTTTAAACTGCTCCCTCTCCTCTTCAATGTGTGGCTCTAGAATTTGGCACTTCCACCTTGGAAAAAAGATTCACATTATTCACTCTGTGCCCCTCGGGTTACCCCGCAGCTACTGACTTGCCAAAGACAAAAAAACAAGTTTTTCCAACCTCTCCCAATCCAGACAACATCCTGGGAAACCTGTTTTCACCCTCTCCAAAGCCTCCAAATCTCCTTGAAGTCTTTCACCTCTCATGTTAAACCTATGCTCTCTTCTCGTAGTCTCCCCTACCTGGGGGAAAAAAAACCAAGACTAGTCACCTGTCTTGCTCCTCATAATTTTATAAAGTTCTACAATGCCACCTCAAGTGTCCAGTGCTCCAGAGAAAATAGCCTCAGCCTATTCAGTCTCTCCCTATGGTTCAAATGTTCCAAAACTGGCAACACCCTTGGAAATCCTTTCTGAACTCTTTCAAGTCTCCCAACATCCATCCTATAGCAGGGAGACTGGAATTGAAAGCAGTATGGAAATTCCAAAAGTGGCTGAGCCAATAAACTGTACAACCGAAACATGATCTCCCAACTCCTATCCTCAATACACTACCCAATAATAGCTAGCATACCGCACACCACCTTCACTGACCTGTCTACCTTCAACCCCACTTTCAAGGAACTATCCACCCACACTGCACGGTCTGTTTGTTCGTGCACACTTCCCAGGAACTTGTCATTATGAGGTTGAGTCCTATTGTGGTAACATCTTTCTGAAATCAGGTAGACTAGAATTGACCTGAAGAGAGAGCTAAGAGCAGCAAGGAGGGGACATGAAAGGTCCTTAGTTGGTAGGATTAGGGAAAACCCTAAGGCTTTCTATAGGTATGTCAGGAATAAAAGAATGACTAGGGTAGGAATAGGTCCAGTCAAGGATAGTAGTGGGAAGTTGCGTGTGGCATATGGAGGATAGTGGGCTAGTGTAGGTTAGGTGGGCTTGGATCGGCGCAACATCGAGGGCTGAAGGGCCTGTACTGCGCTGTATTCTTCTATGTTCATCCCAAACGTCAACAAATGATCTCCCTGAAACTCTACTTTACAGGAACTATGAAGTTGTTCTGAGCCCTTCAGAGGGATTGAAGGGGATGGAGAGAAAACAGGAACAGGGTTGCATTTTGATCTGTAAAAATTCTCTCCATCTTACCCCTCTCTCTGTCTCCCCCTCTCTGTCTCTTCCCCCATCTGTCTGTCTGTGCCCCCGCGCCTGTCCCCGTCGCTTCCTCTATCCCACTGTCTGTTCCCCATCTCTCTTTTTCCCCCTTCTCTATCCCCAACCGTCTCTGTGCCACCCCTCTCTATGCCACCAGCTTCTCTGTCTCCCCACCCTCTGCCACCCCATCTCTGCCTCCCCTCATCTCCCTATTCCCTAGGTCTGTACTCCCTCACCACAGGGAAAATACCTTGTCTGTTTAACCTATCCATGCCCGGCCTGATTTTATAAATCTCTATAAGGTCACCCCTCAGCCTCCGACACTCCAGGTAAAACAGCCTATCCAACCATGGCAACATCCTTCTAATTCTTTTCTGACCTCTTTCAAGTTTGAGAACATCCTTCCGATTGGAAGGAGACCAGAATTGCATGGAATATTCCAAAGGTTGCCTAATCAATGTCCAGTACAGCCACAATATGACCTCCCAACCCCTATACTAAACACTCTGACCAATAAAGGCAGCAGATCAACTACAGCCTTCACTATCCTATCTACCTGCGACTTTACTTTCAAGGAACTATGAACCTGCACTCCAAGGTCTCTTTGTTCAGCAGCACTCCCCAGGAATTTACTATTAACTGTAAACGTTCTACTAATGTTTGTTTTTCTAAAATGCAGCATCTCACATTTTTCTAAACGGAACTCCTCGGTCCATTTGCCCATGTGATCCAGATGCATTGTACTCTGAGGTAATCTTTTTCACTGTCCACTCCAGCTCCAATTTTGGTGTCATCTGCAAACTTACTAACAATACCTCTTATGTTCACATCCAAGTCAATGATATAAATGACGAAAAGTAGTCGATCCAGCACCGATCCTTGTGACACTCCACTGGTCACAAGCCTCCAGCCTGAAAAGCACCCCTCAACCACCACCCTCTGTCTTCGACCTTTGAGCCAGTTCTGTATCCAAATGGCTAGTTCTCCCTGCATTCCATGAGATCCAACCTTGCTAACCAGTCTCCCATGGGGAACCTTGTCAAACGCCTAACAGATCATGACCACTGCTCTGCCCTCATCAATCCTTTTTGTTACTTCTTCAAAAAACTGACTCAAGTTCATGAGGTGTGATGTCTCACACACAAAGCTGTTAATAATATCCAGGCCTTAACTCAGTAACTCTGCTTCGCCCAGTTATAGATGTTAATATTCTGGATAAAATTCACGTACACCAGCTTTGTGCTAGTGACTGTGTATTGAGTCTTGTTAATAACACCAATGCCGGTGAGTTCCTTTTGAAAGGCAATCCCTATATCCCTAACCCCCTCCCACCTGCTCTGTCTCCTCCATCCCCACCGTAGACAGCTCAGTTTGTCCAGGATCCCCTCCTGCTGCTGCACTGATCCTGTCCCTCACTGACCTGTCCATCCCCCAGTGTCCTCCACATTCATTCATTGTTTACAATCCCATTGTCCCAGTCCTCCAGCCCCACCCCTTCCACCCTATTGGGCAGCAGCTGCTGTCAATCACCCAGGCTTCTGTGTGATCTGGAACATGTACTGTAGGAGGGGAGACCAGTGCACGGACGCAGTGCTGGGCAATTGTTGGCGTATGTACAGTGTGGGTCAGTGCCAGGGAGGCTGTAGGTGTGTGGGATTAATCTGTCATTGGCAGTTCCTCCCTCTGAAAGCAGGACCCAGGGGAATGGCCCCTCCCCTGGTATCCTGACGAGTGGTCAAAGTATCAATGGGGAAGCATTTTGAAGAAAGTTATCAGAACTCTTGTGAAGATTCAGGAATGTTATGGAGAGGGACAGGGTGGGCCTGTAATTAGAGTTCTAATCTGTTTCATTTTAGTTCAACCAGATATGATTTGGCCAGTGTGTGCAGGATGGTTCTCATCAGAGGTATGAATGGGGGAAATAAATAATAGGTTCCAGATTGGGGAAAAAAAATGTGGGTCTGGCCAGGAAGGAAAGCTTGGGAGGTGGGGAAAGGATTCATCAACACCCCGGAGGCTCCGAGTCAGATTCATTGATTTGATTAGATTTCCTCCAGTGTGGAAACAGGCCCTTCGGCCGAACCAGTCCACACCAACCCTCCGAAGAGCAACCCACCCAGACTAATTTCCCTCTGACTAAAGCACCTAACACTATGGGCAATTTAGCATTGCCAATTCACCTGATCTACACTGTCAGCCTTTGGACTGTGGGAGGAAACCGGAGCACCCAGAGGAAACCCACACAGACATGGAGAGAACGAGCCCGAGGCTGGAATCGAATCTGGGACCCTAGTGCTGTGATGCAGCAGTGCTAAGTACTGTGCCATCGTGCCGCCCCTTTTTTTGGTTCTTAGTCTGCAGACAGGAGCGAGGAAACGGAATTCAAAGAGAGGAGAGCGTGTTAGAACTGGGTGTGGAGGGAAGGAGTGAGGAGATTGGGTTGGATTTCAGTTCACAGAAGAGAGCAATTGTGAGACTGTGATTTAAAGCTTTGGGGGAAACAATGAAACTAAAATTTAATACTCTCACTGTGTTATGAATTTCCATCCTGTGTTAACGGTGGTGACGTAGGGTTCTGAAAGGGCGGATTTTTGGATGAGAAATTCAAATTGAAATTCAATTTTGATGGTTACTTGATCCGTGCCGATCTGAATATCATTGGCCTTTTCATGTGGAAGGAAAGGTGTGTATTCTGTCTGTGGGCGAATATTTCAAATGTCAGTGTGACTGGAAAAAGTACTGAAACAAAGCCAAGTCCATGTTAGTGTGGTGACTGTGGAGAGAGAGTTCATTTGCTTTTAAAAGTCTGAAAAAACATGACACATTTCCCAGGATCAATTAGGCTACAGATTTGTTTTGTATGAGGACAAGTTTTAAATTAACCATGCAACCAGTAAGAGACAAGGATACCTGCAGTATGGAAAATGCTATGAAAACGGGATTGTTGAAAAGGAGTTAATTATCGATCATGGCTTGTAATCCATTGGCGTTGTCACGTCAGTTCCAATGCCGTGGGGAAACACTGGAAATGTGATGAATGCAGGCTAGGTTTCAGTTATTAAACTGTAAAAAGGTGCAGAAGAAATTTACAAGGATGATGCCAGGGCTCAGGTGTCTGAGTTATAGGGAGAGGTTGGACAAGCGAGGATTTTTTTTTTTGTTTAGAGCAGAGGAAACACGGGGGAGGATGTTTTCTGGAAGTGTATAAGACCATGACAGGCCTGGGTAAGGTGAATGAACTCAGTCTTTTTCCCAGGGAATCAAGGAGTGGAGGGCATCAGTTTAAGGTTAGAGGAGAAATTATGAAAGGGAACCTGAGGGGCACCTGTTTTACACAGAGGGTGGTATGTATATGGATTGAGCTGCCAGTGGAAGTGGTTGAGGCGGGTACATTAACAACATGTAAAAGACATTTGGACAAATACATGGATAGCAAAGGGTCAGAAGCAGATGGGCCAAGTGCAGGGAAATGGGGTTAGCGTGGATGGACATTCTGGTCAGTATGGGCCAGTTTGGGCCAAAGGGCCTGTATCTGCTGTAGGACTCTGACTCCAAGTATATTTACTATTTCTCCCGCTATCTCTGGTAGCACCCTGGGATGTATTCCATCAGGGTAAAGAGACTTGTCTACCTTTAGCTCCATTAGCTTGCCCAACTCTGATGCTTTCGTGATAATGGTTGTTTCTTGGTCCTCACCTTCCTCAGTCTCCTTATCAATTACTGGCATGTTCTTCATATCCTCCACTGTGAAGACTGACTGCTGTGTACTCATATTCCTGAACCCTGCTGGATAGCAATAAATAGGTACAGAACTCTGAGAGGTCTTCTTTGAGTCTTTATTGATGAGACATGGCAATTACCTGGATAGTGTACATGCAGAACACCTCCAGGGAACATCAGGTAACTCCCCGCCTGTCCGATGTGCCGCTTCCATTCTTATACCTTTGTGGTTTGTGGGTTTGAATGGACGCTGTCTCTCAGTATTATCTCCATGGCAACGGCAGTTCGAAAGTCTAGTTCAGTTCAGCACTTTGTGGTTAAACCACATACCCCTCCCCCACGCCCCTGTGGCTCAGTCAGGTATCTGACAGGCACTTCAGTTTCAGTGGGGCTGTCTATCAGGATTCTGATGTGGAAGAGCCGGTGTTGGAGCGGGGTGGGTAAAGTTAAAAAACACACATCACCAGGTTATAGTCCAACAGGTTTATTTGGAAGTACTAGCTTTTGGAGTGTGCTGTGAGGATTATCTCTATGGTAACAGTTAAGTGTTTCAACAATTACAGAGGCCATATGTTCCCCACACAATAGGTTCCCCTCTAACAGTGTAAACTGCTATTCTGGCCCTGGGGGTAGCTACTAATCGCCTTTCTCCCCCAATACCATCTAGTTTTCTGTTGATCTTAAAAGTTTTTCTAATCTCCTAGTTTCTCCTTGATCTTTGCCAATTTGTATGCTTTCAATTTCAATTTGGTAGACTCCCTTATTTCCTTAGCCTCCCATGGCAGATTACTCCTTTTCCTACAGTCCTCCCTTTTCACTGATAAATACTTTTGCTGAGCAGTTTGAAAAAACTCTTTGATATTCCTCCACTGTCTGTCAACTATCCCACCGTAAAGTCTTTGCTTCCAGTCTACATTAGCCAACTCCTGCCTCATCCTATTGTAGTCTCCTTTGTTTAAGCACAGGGTCTTGGGATTGGATTTAATCTTCCTGCTTTCCAACTGTATTCTAAATTCAACTAGTCTTATCACAAGTCTTTTATCAGATAACAAGGTGAGACGATGTTACCTGTGTGTTTTGGTTAACATTGTCAGAGACCTTGGCTTTGTAATAAAGTACAGGATAGATATTCACAACAGATTATTCTGGACGGTGTGAATGTACTACCCAGTCTAAAACCATAAATCACTATTGCCCCTCAGTTTACATGATTTGGAGATGCCGATGTTGAACTGGGTTGTACAAAGTTAAAATTCTCAATACTAGTACTTCAGGTTTAATTGGAAGCACACTAGGTTTCGGAGCGTTACTCCTTCATCATGATCCAGTTAAACCTGTTGGACTATAACCTGTTGTTGTGTGATTTTTAACTCACCTCAGTTTAAAATTGCAAAATCATTATCTCCTACATACTTCCGCACTAAGTTTGAAACGCTAACCCACCAGACTATCCTGCATTTTCCGAAAATCTCCTTTGGTGAAGGTGGTGAGTTTTGGATTCAGCTTTCCAGTTATTACCGTAAGAAGATAAGTACTGGGAACAGGAGAGGGAATGCAGCCCTTCGAACCAGCTCCACCATTTAATACCATAATGATTGAGCTCACCTCGGTCTCAGCTGGATTTTCCCGCCTGCTCTCCCTCACCCTTCAACTCATTGCAAATTAAGCATCTGTATCTCTGCATTAAATTTGCTCATTGTCCTGGCATCCACTGCATTTTGAATAGGGAATTCCACAGACTCTCAGCACATTGAGATAAGTACATTCTTCTTCATGAGAATAGAATAGAATAGCTACAGTGCAGAAATAGGGTATTTGTCCATGGAGTCCACACCAACCCTATAATGAGCATCCCATTCAGACTCACCCATTCCCTATATTTCCCAAGGTTAATGGCTTAACTGCACAGGCAAGACACTGGGAATTTCGCATAATCAATCCACTTAACCTGCACATCTTTGGACTGTGGGATGAAACTGGAGCAGCCAGAGGAAACCCGCACAGACACGGGCAGAACGTGTAAACTCCACACAGTCGCTTAAGGCTGAATCAAATCCAGGTCCCTGACGCTGTGAGTCAGCAATGCTAACCATTGAGTCACCTCTGCTTAAAATCTGCTCCTCCTATTAACCACTCCACGCCCCAGTTGGCTGAATCTATATTTCTTAAATCAGAAAAACAGGTTGTGGAAGCAGGTGTCTCAGTAAAACCCAGTGACAGTCCATATGTTCTGTGTGTCTGAATGGGGATCCTATACACAATACCCTCCAGCCCACACTTTTCAATCACTTTCCAGAGACAGGGCTCCAGTGGCTTCATGGGGACTACAACTCCCACAATCCCTGAAGCAGGGCGCACACGTGTGTGGGGAAACCTGACACTGTACATGTACAGACTGTGGGCGGGTTTTGGAGCATGTGCTTTGGGTAATTATACTTTGCAGAAAGTATTTCACACTGTGATTGGCTGGAGGAGGAATGCATCTGCTTATAGTATTGATCTGTTGGGGGAGGGGGTCAAAGTGCCACTACACCCATGTAGGACCACTCTCCATCCCCAAATCATTGTAATGGTGGGAATCAACTAATGGGAAACAAAGAAGGATCTGACACATTCTCCCAGCTGGAAGGTTCCTCTTCTGTCCAGGATCTGCCTGTCTGTTTCCTTTTGTTTCATTCTGCTGTTACATTATTGACTTGCAGCAACTGAAGGGAAAGGAAGTGAACCCAGAAAGGGTGCAGTGTCTAACCAGGGACAGGAAGTGGTGGCATAGACCTGTTTATCAGTAACTCCATGAGAATGTGGAGGGTGTACATTAGGGGGTAGCAGAGGCAGAATGGTGAGAGAGAGTAAGTGGGCTGGAGGGTTACAGCTTCGGGGGAAGAAAGGGGAAAAAGATATTCCAGAGAAACTAGAATTGTCTGTTCTGAATTTCTAATCTGTACATATTCCTTTATACAGGGTGCTAGATGGTGAAGATTTGCAGACAGAAATCTCAAAATCATATGCAGATCATGATTAAGTTAACCAGCATTTGAAGAACCAAAGATGGAGAATCACTTAGCCAAAATCCTGCAACACTCTCCCTCCCAGTATTGTCCGTCTCTCTGCACCAAATGGACTGTGAATGGTACCAGACAGCAGCTCACTACCATCTTCCCAAGGGTAACTAGAGATGAGGAATAAATGCTGGCTGAGCCAGTGATGCCCATATCCTGGAAATGGTTTCTATCTCGAGTTGCTGAAACCCAGTTGATGTTACTGCAGGATGACGAGGGACGCTGAGTGCATCCTCCAGGAGGCAGCACCATCACATTACCCCTGCCTATACCCACACAGTAACACAGCAACACCACTGGAACAAAAGGCAGTGAAGCCAAAGGAGGACTTCAATATAGTTCTTTGAGGTAAAGTCATCAAAGGGTTTGGAACACAGCAGGGACAGGAGACTGAGCTGGATGGTCAGCTGTTTCCCATTGAATGGTGGAGCAGGATTGAAAGGCCGAATGTTCTCCTCCTGCTGCTCTCTCCCAGGTATGTATATAGCCATGGAGCCCAGGTAGGAAGGAGTGGGCAGGGATTCTCCAGGAGATTGCACCTCCACATCAGTTTTCAGTGAGGGACAGTTTGATGGATTTTATTTAACATTTATCTTTAACACAAGTTTTGTAAATTTTGGTTTTAAAATGATGTAAAAGCTTTTTGCACAGCAAATAAAATTAAAAAAATAAATTGAACTGTCTGAATATAACAGTTTTAAAGCTTTTAACCTTTGTAAAACAAAATCCTGTCTATTCCCAGATACCATCACTTTCCAGCTACTCAAACTCCAGGGCAATATTCCCTCCCTGTCTGAACCTTTGGTTTGATTTAATTGCTTTTCAGTTCTCGGTCTGTGAGTTGTGAAGCGTTCTTTTTCCCCATTTCTCCGACCCAGAAATGTGATCACAGCAACCTTCCCACCATCAAAATCATCATAACGCCATTTTGCTTTTGGTTAACATGTAATCACCAGCAGTGCAAAAGTGAGGACCGCAGATGCTGGAAACCAGAGCCAAGATTAGAGGGGTGCTGCAAAAGGGCTTTTGACAAAACGTTGAGTTTCCGGCTCCTCGGATCCTGCCTGACCTGCTGTGCTTTTCCAGCACCACTCTAATGTAGACTTATAATCACCAGCAGTAAACCATTTGTGTAACCAATTGAATATTTCCAAACAAAGCCCATTACGGGCCAAGCAAACCATTACAAGTGACCGAGTGAGAAGGGACGAAATCAAAGTAGAGTTGTTGGGAGGGGGACAGCAGTGGAGATAAAGCATTGTATTCCCTGAGATGCCCATCTCTATCTGAAGGCATCGAGAGCACTGATATACACCACATGCTCCTTCTCAGGGGACACCCTGCTGTGTAGCCTTTA
>NC_057720.1:93972256-93977938 GCF_004010195.1 Chiloscyllium plagiosum | reverse complement strand
CTCTCCCCCTGTGTGGGCTCGCTGGGGACTCAGAGGGGCAGGATGAATCACTGAATCCCCTCTCACACACTGACCATCTGAATGGCCTCTCCCCCTGTGTGGGCTCGCTGGGGACTCCACAGGTGCTGCATTTGAGTGAACCTCCCCCCACACTGGGAGCAAGTGAATGACCTTTCCCCAGAGTGAGCTCGCTGGTGTTTCAACAGATCAGAGGACTGAGTGATTCCTTTCCCACACAATGAGCAGGTGAATGGCTTCTCCCCGGTGGGAATGCACTAATGTCTCCGCTGGTGAGAGATTTGAATGAATCATTTCTCACACATGGAGCAGGTGAATGGTCTAAATCCACTGTGCCATCTCTGGTGCCTCAGCAGATTGTAAGGTCGAGTAAATCCCTTCCCATACGTGGGGCAGGTGAACGACCTCTCCGCAGTGTGACTGTGTCAGTGAGTGTTCCATTGGGAGGGGTAAGTGAATTCCTAATTCTAATTGATTACGTCCTCCTGTCTTCTCAGTTGTTCTTGACAATCTCATTCCCCTCGCACCAGAACCTGTTCCAGTGTTACAGAAACAGCAGAATGGTCAGCTGCAGCTGGTCACCTGACTGATCACCGGACATGAACGGTTCACTCTCCACAGATGCTGCCAGACCTACTGAATTTTTCCAGCAATTTCTGATTTTATTTCTGATTTCCCAGCATTTGCAGATGTTTAGTTTTCCAATACCCATCTTGCAAAGGAGTTTATTGATGAAATTAGAGGGGTTTGAAAATTGTACGTTAGGTCACACATCAGCTATGATCATCATGAATGGCAGAGAAGGGTTGAGGGGCTGATGGCCTCCTCCTGTTCCAATGAAAGTTATCCATCGTCAAATTGTGGTAACATTTCCCCTCACTGCTCACTTCACCTCCATGTCGAACACACTGTTACTGACTGAACAAACCTCCTGTGTTTGAACTAAACCTGCTAATGTTCAGTGGCTCCCTCTCCTGCAACCCGGGTTTAACTCTCATCATGGAATGCTGTCTTGTATTACTGCGGGAATGCCCAGAAAGAACTCAGCTGGAGTCTGTATCCACTGGGGTCCACAATCACCGTTTATTTCCTCCTTCCTCTCTCATTCTGGCTATTGAACTCTCGGTTTCAATCTAATCTCCTGTCATGCTCTTCAACATGCCCATGTGGGTGTACTAGAGGCAGCTGGGATTTAATGAAGGGAAGTGGGGATTAGGCGGAAGTACGAGGAGTTTTGACAGCAAAGGTAGTTCTCATTGTAACGGCAGAGTTTCTCTATGACCCAGTGAGTGGCGAGACACCTGAGTTTGTGGGTGGAGACAGATTCAATCAGGGATTTGGTAAGACACTCAGACATTGACCTGTCAATCTGATTGTTAACTCAGACAGATGGAAAGAAAGATGCACATTTAGACAGCACCTTTGATGATCTGGGGCAATGAAACATGCTTCCAACCGTATGATTTCAACCTCAAATCTCTGAAAACACAGACACAAAGCTTTCTACTTGTACCAGGCTGTCTCTGAGCCTCCTCTTTTCTTGAGAAAAGCGTTTGAGCTGTTCAGCCTTTCCTGGTGATTATAACCGCTATGTTCCTGTGAGATTTGTGACTGAACCTTTATTTTCCTGTTCCTTGTGAGTGATGAAAGTAGCAGAAACAGTTCCTGACCTGTGAGGGGTTTCGGTTGGAGTATTTATATTTACAAATCCATTCCCACCCTCACATTCAGTGTGAAATTGATGTAAAACTGAAGGGAAGGAGTGAGTGAGCACCCACAGAATCATATGTATCTGAGTTGAATGAACCTGGCATTAGGAACATGTGACAACAATCACAACTAGTTAGAATCACAGAATCCAGTGGGTGCAGAAAGAGTCTATTCGGCCCAGGAAACCTTTTGGAGCAGGAAACCTTCAAACAAGGTGGACCTCCAGAGGGCGGACACAGTCCTGAGGCCTGTATGACAGGCCGCAGCCTGTTGGGCCCAGGTGAGTTTTGTCTGTATATTACCTCGAGGTTTAATCTCCTCTCTCTGGGGAGGGGGGCTTTTTTTACCGGGACCTCTGGTTAACCGGGTCCTGTCGGATTGTGGCCTTGTCTTTTTTGAACAGGTTTGAAGCCTGGGGCTATGGTAACTGGGGCCTTGGGATTTGCCACAAATATGTCAACCCTTGACCAGCGTCACCCACGATGTGTGTGGGGTTAGATTGCTGCTTGTGGGATCTCGCTGTGCGTACGTGTTTATTAATGTTTCAAGCCTCTGGTCAACTGCTCTGCGGTGATGTCTGTGTATTTCAATGTCACTGGGATGGTCAGCAATTCATTCATTCATTCTGTAATAATTACACTGAACTAGGGTCACGTGGGAGATTGAGGAAGGCAGAGAGCTGTGGGATATTGTTGTGCTTTTGGTGCCACTGTTGTATTTTATTTCAAATTGATTTGTTTTTATTTATCAGTGTGTTTCCCCACCCCCCGCTCTCCCTAACCCTGGGGGTGAGCAGGAGATTGGATCCAAGAGCTGAAGCTCGGGACGATGCAGAGACAGAGAATTAAATCACTTCTGCCGCGAGGAATCATCTCACACACAATAATCAGAAATTGTCCTGTCTCCTTCTCGTTCATTTACACACACACACACACACACACAGCGAAAAGAATGGAGGGGTTCAGGCTGTCTCTGGGATTTTTACCACATGGGGGTGTGTTCTGGTCTGGACTGGGGGAGACAAAGGGGGGAAATGATGTGGAGAGGGAGCTGCTGCACAATCTGATCCCACAGATGTCACTGCCTCCCTCTCTTACTCTAGCTTCAGGGACTGAGGGAGGGGTGGAGGGAGAATGGGGGTGTGAAGGGGGTGAGAGACAGACAGGCAGGCAGACAGTAGTGAAAGAGAGCGCTGACTATGCCAGTGAAAGGTTCATTGGTTTAAAATGGATTTGAGGCCTGGGGTTAAAGGAACCGGGGCCTTGGGATTGTGACACAAACTGTTACACCCCCAGGGTCTGGGAGGAAGGACTCCCGGAGGAGGGAATGAATACCTTAACATGAGAAACTCTCTCCAAAGCCCCATTCTAATGTCAGAGTCATGTGCATAGGCCAGGGGGTGAAAATGTGAGAAATCTGAGAGACAGGGAGAAAGATCTTCGAGATGGGGACAGCGAGAATGGGGGAACACAGAGGAAGAGATTTCAGAGATAGAGGGAGAGGGGGAGGAACAGATATCTCGGAGATGGAGAGAGTAAGGGGGGAACAGAGAGAGGGAGGGAAGAGAGATCAGAGATGGAGACAATGAGAACAGAGAGAGAGGGAGAGAGCGAGAGAACTCAGATGGAGAGAGCACAAGACGGAGATCAGAGAGTGCAGGGCACAGAGAAGGAAGGGGGAAATGTTTGGAATTTGTTCAACAGGAGGATTGCTCCCTCTTGTCCAGGAGACAGCATCAAAGCCTTAACCAGCATCATGGACACACACCATCTGTCTGTGGTTACACTGCTGCTCGTGGGATCTTGCTGTGTGTGTTTCAAGCAAGCATCTGGTTAAAAGCTCAATGGTGATCTTTATATTTCGATGATGGAGATGACGGTGTTGGACTGGGACAACATCAGGTTATAGCGTAACAGAATTCTCCAAAAGCTAGTGTTGTGTGATGTTTAATGATATATATCAATATATATAGACACAGAGGGGAGGAGGGGCTTACATGTTTTGGGGGGCGTTTATGAGAGGGTCCTGTTGTATTTGGATGGAGAAAGAACGATGCATTAGAAGAGATGTTTCTTAATCTGGCATGGGGGAGGATTGCGCGGGGGGAGAGCGAGGGACATGGAGACGGAGACGGACACGGACACGGAGACGGAGGACAAAGAGAAAAGAGGACAAAGAGAGAGAGAAAATGGAAGAAAGGCAGAGAGAGACAAAGAAAGTGAGTTAGAAGGAGAAAACACAAGACAGACAAAGGTGGATGGAGAGACACAGACAGAAAGGGAAGGGGGAAGTGAGGTCGAGAGAAAAGTGAGGCAAGGGGAGACATGGAGAGGGTAAGGAGCCCCATACTCATCATCCCCCCAGCTGCTCTCAGCTCCATCTCCCCAAGGTCTCTGTGTTCTATCAGGGACTGAGGCTGCTTAAAGGATCAACCCTGGGATTGAAATTCAAACACAACTCACACATTCTCTCTTTCTTTCACACAGAGACGGAGACGGAGACGGAGACGGAGACTCCCCAATACTCACCACTAGACACACCACATGGCAAAAGGAATGATGGCTTCCTGAGCCTGATTTAAATAGCCCAAGGTCTGTCACTCAAACCCCATCTCCTCCCAAATCCCAGTTTATCCAGTCAGCTCCCAGCTCCATTACCTGGAACCCACCTCCCCCAGGTATGGAACACACCAACCACCATCTTTATGAGATTGAAGCGGGGTCTGGGAGGAAACAGCAGGTCAATGGGTTAGACCAGGGCTGACCCAGTCTGTTCCCGTGTCTGTTCACCACCCCCACCCCCACCCCCAAAACCACCCACTCAGCCCAGCCTGGGAATACATACACAGACAAGGACACAAAGCTGCAGGTTCCTGGGAATACATACACAGACAAGGACACAAAGCTGCAGGTTCCTGGGAATACTTACACAGACAAGGACACAAAGCTGCAGGTTCCTGGGAATACATACACAGACAGAGACACAAAGCTGCAGGTTCCTGGGAATACATACACAGACAAGGACACAAAGCTGCAGGTTCAAATCCTAAACAACCCCAGACGCACACAACACAAAACCCACAAGTTTCCCCAACAAACTGACACAAGACGTTTCTACAAGTTAACACACATCCTTTGGACAAATTCATCCAACATTTTTGCCTGGCTGAGCACAGGCTTATTGCACATTGCAGATTGATACAACACTTTTGCCCAAACTAACACAATTTTGTTCCACATGTTTACACAAGGTGTTTGCACAGACTGATGCAAATAAAATGAACCAGTGAGCCTCTGCGAACTTGCTGAGTTTGAGTTTGATCCGAATGAGAATACATCTTCTCCGGATGAACACAGTCCCTTTCCTTTTCTGGGTTTAAGCATGGGTTCTGTCGCATTTAGATGCTCCTGAAAAAAAAATGCTGCATTACATTAATGTCCAGTTGAAGATATCCTCTATTTAATCTGTAATTCTCTCGAAAAGCTGTTTGGTTTGGATTGCGACATAATGCCTCTTTTCTCCTTCACATTACAGCGTGCTTTACCAAGATGTAAAATGTTGGGAACTTTATCCTGCTTCTTGTCTTCAGTGCATACGTAAAATGTAATTTTATTCTGATCATCTGTCCAGAATCTGCCAGACTGCTCCATGGGGAGTTTACAATAGTCTGTCCTCTAGTGGGGACAGAGCACATTGCTGTGAGTCTATCTGACTGCTCCACGGGGAGTTGACAATAGTCTGTCCTCTAGTGGGGACAGAGCACATTGCTGTGAGTCTATCTGACTGCTCCACGGGGAGTTGACAATAGTCTGTCCTCTAGTGGGGACAGAGCACATTGCTGTGAGTCTATCTGACTGCTCCACGGGGAGTTGACAATAGTCTGTCCTCTAGTGGGGACAGAGCACATTGCTGTGAGTCTATCTGACTGCTCCACGGGGAGTTGACAATAGTCTG
>NC_057720.1:93969291-93971628 GCF_004010195.1 Chiloscyllium plagiosum | reverse complement strand
AATGAGATTGAGGAAGGGTTTAAGTGAAATGTAACTACTCTCTCTGATACACAAGGCAAATGTGCTGTTGCTGATGTTATCAGGGCCCATCAAATTGAGCAAAAGGTATCAAGGGGGAAGATGTTGTGATACAGCAAGTTGTTGTGGTCTGGGATATAATTCATATCAATTCCAATCCACAACAATATTTATGAAAAAGCATGAACATCTCCAAAACAAAACAGGATTTCAATATAACCATGAACACTTCCAATCCACAACCATTTATAAACAAACAGTTCCCAAACAAAAAAGATTTCTAAATAAACAGAGAGTTCGATACACGGTAATATTTACATGTAAACAGATCAGCTCCAATATTTATGCATAGATGTATAGCTCTACATAACAATGTATATGGTGTATTGTATGTACTGTATAATACAAAACCTGAAATAGCTCAGCCACTGAATTGTGGATTTTCAGCGTTGCCCTCCCCTTCCCTGAGGATCAGGACTTGGGGCTGAGTCTGTCTCTCTCCAGCTCAGCTTCTCCAACACAAAAACACACAACAACATCGGTCACTCTGCTGCTCAGCACGCTTTAATGAACATTTTTATTGTTTACAAATGGAAGTGATGGATACAGTCAGTGGATACAGTCCCTACAATATAGCTACTCCGGAGAGGTTGCCTCTCCATTTCTTTCTGTCCCAGTCCTGGCCGGAGCATCATCATAATTGAAAATAAATTGTGATTTGGAATTCACCATTTAAAATATATTTTGAAAATCACCTCTCATTCTTCCCAAATCCAGTGAGTAGAGTCCCAGCTTCTTCAGCCTTTTCTTTACAGATAATCCCTGCAAACTAGGGTTCATCCCAGTCAATTTTCTGTGAAATGCCTCTGATGAAATAATGTATTTCCTTAAATAAAGAGACCAAAACTTCTGTCATTTCTCCAGACGTGGTCTGACTCGCACTTTATAAAGTTACTCTCAGGTACATACTCCAAACAACTCCCTTTAAACTTGCACAGATGTTGTTGGAAATGCTCAGCAGGTCATGCGACATCTGTGAAGAAAAATTAGTTAAAGTTTTGGGTCTGGTCACCCTTCCTCAGATACGTTAACTCTAATTTCTTTTCACAGTTGCTGCTCGACCTGCTGAGCTTTTCCAGAAACTTCAGTTTCTCTTCACGGTTTACAGCATCTTCAGTTGTTTCGGTTTTCATATCCTTTAAACTTGCCATCTCTCCTCTAGAATTTGTAATTTCCACCTTGGAAATAGATTCACATTTGTTTGGTCTCCCCTACCCTGGGAAAAAGGAAACCATGACGAGTAACACGATCATTGCTCCTCATAATTTTATAAAGTTCGATAAAGCCACCTAAAGTGTCCAGTGCTGCAGGGAAATAGCTTCAGCCTATTCAGCCTCTCCCTATGGTTCAAATGTTCCAGTACTGGCAACACCCTGGAAAAACTTTTCTGAACTCTTGCAAGTTTCCCAACATCTTTCCTATAGCAGGGAGACTGGAATTGAAAGCAGTATGGGGATTCCAAAAGTGGCCAAGCCAATAAACTGTGCAACCGAAACATGATCTCCCAACTCCTATACTCAATGTACTGCCCAATAACAGCTAGCAGACAGCACACCACCTTCACTGACCTGTCTACCTTCAACAACAATTTCAAGGAACTATCCACCCACACTGCACAGTCTGTTTGTCTGTCAACACTTCCCAGGAACTTGCCATTAAGAGGTTGAGTCCTATTCTGGTAACATCTTTCTGAAATCAGGGAGACCACAATTGAATACACTATTCTAAAACTGGACTCACCAATGCAATACTCAGTCACAACGTGACCTCCTAATCCCTATACTCAGTGACAGAATCCCTACAGTGTGGAAGCAGGCCTTTCGGCCCATGAGACCATACCAACCATCGGAACAGCATTCCACCCTAACTCTGTAACCTGCCATTACCCAAAGCTAATCCAGCTAACCTGCATGTCTTTGGATTTGTGGGAGGAAATTAAAAGCATCCAGAAGAAGCCCACGCAGACACACAGGGAGAATATGCAAACACCACACAGACAGTGGAATCGAATCGAATCAGCACGTTCCATTCAATGTTAGTGTCCCAAATGCCACGTTCGGCACCTGATCTCCCTGAAACTCTACTTTCCAGGAACTATACAGTTGTTCTGAGCCCTTCAGAGGGAATTAAGGTGAGGAGGAGAAAACAGGAACAGGGTTGAGTTTTAAATGTATAAAATAACTCTCCATCTTCCCCCTCTGTTCCCCCAGTCTCCCCCCGCTCTGTCTGCTCCCCCCTGTCTCCCCCCACTCTGTCTGT
>NC_057720.1:93966800-93969227 GCF_004010195.1 Chiloscyllium plagiosum | reverse complement strand
GTCTGTTCCCCTCCTCTTTAATCCCACTCTCTGTCCCCACCTGTCTCTATGCCACCTCTCTTTCCCCACCCATTTCGGTCCCACCCCCTGTCTGCCTACCCTCCCCCACAGTCCCCTGGTTCTGTACTCCCCCACTGTAGGGCAAATAACTTGTCTATTTACGTATCCATGCCCAGCCTGATTTTAAAAATCTCTTTCAGGTCACCATTCAGCCTCTGACGCTCCAGGAAAACAGCCTATCCAACCCTGGCAAGATGCTATAATTCTTTTCTGATCTCTTTAAAGTTCAAGAACATCCATCTGATAGGAAGGAGAACAGAATTATATGGAATATTGATTCAGCAACTTTTGCAATGTCCTGTACTGCTGCAATATGACCTCCCAACCCCTATACTCAATGCTCTGACCAATAAAGACAAGCAGACCAACTGCGGCCTTCACTATCCTATCTACTTGCTACTCTACTGTCAAGGAACTATGAACCTGCACTCCAAGGACTCTTTGTTTAGCATCACTTCCCAGGAACTTACTATTAACTGTATCAATCCTGCTGAAGTTTGCTTTTCCAAAATGCAGCAGCTCGCATTTTTCTAAACTGAACTCCTCAATCCATTCACCCATCTGATCCAGATCCTCTTGTACTCTGAGGTAATCTCTTTCACTGTCTACTACACCTCCCATTTTGGTGTCATCTGCAAACTTACTTACAATACCTCTTATGTTCACATCCAAATCATGGATATAAATGACGACAAGTAGTGGATCCAGCACCGATCCTTGTGACACTCCACTGGTCACAGGCCTCCAGCCTGAAAAGCCCCCTCTGCCTTCGACCTTCAGGCCAGTTCTGTACTCCATGCGATCTAACCTTGCTGACCAGTCTCCCGTGAGGAACCTTGTCAAACACGTTACTGAAGTCCATGTAGATCATGCCCATGCTCTGACCTCAGCAATCCTCTTTGTTACTGCTTGGAAAAAAACTGAGTCAAATTCATGAGATATGATTTCCCATGCACAAAGCTGTTATTAGTATCCAGGATTTAACTCTGCATTGGGGTCTGCGTTGCCCAGTTATAGGTGTTAATATTCTGGATGAAGTTCAAGTACGCCAGCATTTTGTCAGTGACTCTGTATTGAGTCTTGTTAATGTCACCAACACAGGTGAGTTCCTTTTGAAAGGCAGTCCCTGTATCCCTTGCCCACCAGGAAATAGTGTAAGTGTCCTTACTTCTGGACTAGGAGGATCAGGCTCAGAGTTGAGTAACAGCATCTTTGAAGAGGCTGATTAGTAAACCTGCCCAAGCCACCAGGTCATACTGTCTTCCAGCTGTCCCCGCCTGAGCCTCGAACCAGAACCTTCCTGTAGTTTCTCTCCTGTCAGACTCTCCCATTGCTCAGTTTGTCCAGGATCCCCTCCTGCTGCTGCACTGCTCCTGTCCCTCACTGACCTGTCCATCCCCCAGTGTCCTCCACATTCATTCATGGTTCACAATCCCATTGTCCCTGTCCTCCACCCCCGCCCCCTTCCGTCGATAGAGACGGCTCAGTGGTTAGCACTGCTGCCTCACAGCATCAGGTACCCGGGTTAGATTCCGGCCACGAGCGACTGTCTGTGTGGACTTTGCGTGTGCTCCCCGTGTCTGAGCGGGTTTCCTCCCACAATCCAACGATGTGCAGGACAGGTGAATTGGCCATTCTAAATTGTCCATAGTATTAGTTACATTAGTTAGTGGGAATGGGTCAGTGTAAGTTACTGTTTGGAGGGTCAGTATGGACGTATTTGGCCGAAGGGCCTGTTTCCATACTGTAGGGATTCTGATATATTGGGCAGCAGCTGCTGTCAATCACCGGGACTCCTGTATGATTGGGAGCACGTGCTGTAGGAGGGAGACCAGTGCACGGTCGCAGTGCTGGCAACTGTGGGAGTATGTGCAGTCTAGGTCAGTGCCTGGGAAGGAGGCTGTGGGTGTGAGGAATTAATCTATCATTAGCAGCTTCATCCCTCTGGGAGCAGGACCCAGAGGAATGACCCCTTTTCTTGCTACCCTGACATGTGATCAGACTATCAGTGGCGCAGCGTTTTGCAGAAAGTTATCAGAACTCTTTTGTGAAGATTCAGAGTTGTTATGGAAAGGGACAAGGATGGGCCTGCAATTAGAATTCTAATTTGGCTCATTTTAGTAAGATGGGTCTTGGCCAGAGTGTGCAGGAAGCAGTGTATGCAGGATGGTTCTCATCAGGAGCTAGGAAACTGAATTCGAAGAGAGAGTGTGTGAGAACTAGGTGTAGAGGAAAGGAGTGGGGGAATTGGTTTGGATTTCAGTTCACAGAAGAGAGAAATTGTGAGACAGAGGTTTAAAGCTTTGGGGGAACAAGGAAATGACAGTTTAATCTACAATTGTCTTATGAATTTCCATCCTGTATTAA
>NC_057720.1:93965867-93966300 GCF_004010195.1 Chiloscyllium plagiosum | reverse complement strand
CTTGGAGGGAATCTTGCAGAGGGTGGCGTTCCCATGTATTTGTCATTCTAGATAGAAGTGGTTATGGGTTTGGAAGGAGCCTTGGTGAGTTGCTGCAGCGTATTTTGCAAATGGCATAAGTTACTGCCACTGAGTTGATGCGAGTGAAGGTTGATTGTGGTGGCTCTGGTGCCAATCAAACGGCTGCTTGTCTTAGATGGTGCCAAGGTTCTTGAGTGTTGTTGGAGCTACACCCATCCAGGCAATTATAGAGTCAGAGAGATGTACATCATGGGAACAGACCCTTCGGTCCAACCCGTCCATGTTGACCAGGTATCCCAACCCAATCTAGTCCCACCTGCCAGCACCCGGCCCATATCCCTCCAAACCCTTCCTATTCATATACCCATCCAAATGCCTCTTAAATGTTGCAATTGTACCAGCCTCCACCACT
>NC_057720.1:93956530-93965781 GCF_004010195.1 Chiloscyllium plagiosum | reverse complement strand
GGTCATTGTCTTCAGGTCAGGCAGCATCAGTAGTGCTTGGTGTGACCATCTAAACACTTCTTCAAGTGCACTATCTACCTGCGCCTCTACTTTCGAGGAATTATGAATCTGCACTGCAAGGTCTCTTTGTTCAGCAACACTCCCCAGGACCTGACCATTAGGTGTATCAGTCCTAGTAAGCTTTGCTTTTCGAAAATGCAACACCTTACATTTATCTAAATTAAACTCCATCTGCCACTCTGCTTTCCCAAAATGCAGCACCTTGCATTTATCTGAATTAAACTCCATCTGCCACTTCTCAGCCCATTGGCGTATTCCAACGTACTCCTAACTTGTGCCTTGTGAACAGGCTTTGGGGAGTCAGGAACTGAGTTACTCACTCGACTTTCTACCTTCTGATCTGCTTTTTAAATTTATATGGGGAGTCCAGTTTTGTTTCTGGTCAGTGTAAAACCCCCCAGGATGTTGATGGTGAGGGATTCAGTCATAGTAACACTATTGAACATCAAGAGGCGGTCAGATTGTCTCTCATTGGAGATGATAATTGCCTGCTATTTGTACAGTGCGAGTGTTGCTTGTCAGTTATCAGCCCAAACCTAGATATTGTCCAGACCTTGTTGCATTCGAACATGGACTACGTCAGTATCTGAGTTGTGAATGGTGCCGAACATAGTGCAATCTTCGGCAAACCACCCCATTTCTGACCTTACGATGGAGGGAAGATGGCTGGGTCTAGGATACTATTCCTGAGGAACTCCCACAGCGACGTGGGGAGCTGAAATGACCGACCTACAACAACCACTACCATCTTCCTATATACCTGTATGTAACTCCAACCAGCGGAGAGTTTGCTCCTGATACCCATTGATTCCAGTCTCTCCTCACATCTGGTCGCTTGTCCATATTTAGAACTATGCTCAAGAACTGAGTGGCCCTGGTGGAACCTGAGCCGAGTATCAGTGAAAACGTACTCAGATGCAGCTTCGGAGCACTGTTGATGACACCTTCCATTGCTTTACTGATGATTAACTGGAGACGTATGGGGCGGTAATTGGCTGGGTTGGATTGATCCTGCGTTTGTGTACAGGACTGGGCAATTTTCCACGTTGTTGGCGAGATGCTAATGTTGAGCCGTGCTGGAAGAGCTTGGTTGGAGGAGCAGCAGGTTCTGAAGTCTTCAGTACTATTACCAGAATTGAGCTTCCTCCAAGTGCTGTTCAACACAGAGGAGAGACTGACTCATCAGCCGAGGGAGGATGGTATGTGGTGACCAGCAGGAGGTTTCCCAGCCCACGTTTAACCTGAATCCATGAGACTTCATGGTGTCCTGAGTCAATGTTGAGTAGACCCAGGGTAACTCCCTCCTGCCTGTACACCATTCAGCCATCACCGCTGGTGGGACAGGACATATCCGGGGATGATGATGGTGGTGTCTGGGACATTGTGTGTAAGGTATGATTCTGTGAGTATGACTGTGTCAGGCTGTTGCTTGAGTAGTCTGTGAGACAGCCCTCCCAATTTCGGCACTAGCCCCCAGATGATAGTAAGGAGGATGTAACAGGGTGATCATAGCCATGGTGGTTTCCTTGGTAGTCCTTTTGGTTTCTTATATGACTCAGTCATAGCTTGATACAACTTGACTTGCAAGGCCATCTCAGAGTAAACTATATTACTGTGGGACTGGACTCCTTTCTCAGCATCTGAAGGACATTCACAAACTGATACTTTTTTACAACAATGCCTTCAGCCTTGCTCTGAAACCCATTGAATTTATTCCTTGAAATTTTGATTTCACTCACTACTGTGGTGGGATTTGAACCAACATTCCAAGGGGTCTGGATTCTCATCGATGGGCATTACCATTCCACCACTGCCCCATTGCCGCTGTCAACCTGCTAAGTACAAGTCAGTTTTTAGCTCTGCTTTTTCTGAGTGTGTTTTGCACACTTCCTTTTAAGATTAGATTCCCTACAGCATGGAAACAAGCACTTCGGGCTACACTGACCCTCCACTGAGTAACCCACCCAGACTCATGAACCAGCATTTACCCCTTGACTAACCCACCTAATGCTATGGACAATTTAGCATGGCTAATTCACCTAACCTGCACATCTTTGGAATGTGGGAGGAAGCCCACGCCGACACAGGGAGAATATACAAACTCCACACAGACAGTTGCCCAAGGCTGGAATTGAACCTGGGTCCCTGGCGCTGTAAGGCAGCAGTGCTAACCATTGAGCCACCACGCCACCTCTTAGTTCCATTACATTTGAGTGAGTTACTGTGAACGTCTTACCTAGCAATAGGGTGCACCTTATGGTTGGTGATTTGCCGACTCTATACAAACTCCACACAGACAGTTGCCCAAGGCTGGAATTGAACCTGGGTCCCTGGCGCTGTAAGGCAGCAGTGCTAACCATTGTGCCACCACGCCACCTCTTAGTTCCATTACATTTGAGTGAGTTACTGTGAACTTCTTACCTAGCAATAGGGTGCACCTTATGGTTGGTGATTTGCCGACTCGGAACAGTGACTTGTTAAAACTCTCAATGCTCTAAAGTTGGTTTTGAGTTAAAGAATCAATAACTTTTCTGATGATTCCAACTCTGACCGATAGCAATACAGCTTGGTACAAGAACCAGACTCGCTAATTGTTTTTATTAATTGTGCAATCATCGACAAACATCCCTATTTCTGACCTTATGATGGAGGGAAGAAGGCTGGGCCTAAGATCCTATTCCTGAGGAACTCCGAAATAGATGTCAAGAACTGAAATGACTGACCTCCAACAACCACTACCATCTTCCTATGTACCTGTTATGACTCAAACCAGCACAAAGTTTGCTTCTGATACCCATTCATTCCAGTCTCTCCTCACATCTGGTCTTTTGTCCAAATTTGGAACTGTGCTCAGAAACTGAGTGGCCCTGGTGGAACCTGATCTGAGCATCAGTGAAAACGTACTGATGACGAATGACCATTGCTGATTGTCAGAAATATCCACATGGTCCCCTCAAAAGAAGCCGACATAGCCCTGTCCTGTACGCAAAAGCAGGATAACCCAGCTAATTACCGCCCCATACATCTACTCTTGGTCATCAGTAAAGCAATGGAAGGTGTCATCCACAGTGCTATGAAGCTGTATCTCAGTGAACACGTACGTAATTCTTTGAAATCTGCATGACACACAGACAGGGTGCTTAACAACATTGACCTTCATTGCTCAGACCTTTGAGTACAGAAATTTGGAGGTCATGTTGAGGATATACAAAATATTGATGAGGCATCTTCTGGATTACTGTATGCAGTTCTGATCACCCTGCTACAGGAAGGATATTATTACATTGGAAGGATCTAGAGAAGATTTACCAGGTTGTTGCTGGGAATGGAGGATGTGATCCATAAAAATAGGCTGGGACCTTTTCCCACTGGATGTTCAGGGGTGACATTTTAGAGGTTTATAAAATCATGACGGACAGATAAGATAAGTGACAAAGGTCTTTTCCCTAGGGTTGGGGAGTTCAAACTTAGGGGGTAATTTTTTATAGTGAGTGGAGAAAGTTTTAAAAAGGACATGAGGCACAACTTTATTGCACAGAGAGTAGTTAGTGTGTGGAATGAATTGCCAGAGGAAGTGGTGGATGCAGGTACAGTTACAACATTTAAAAAACATTTGGATAGGTACATGAACAGGAAATGTTTGGAGGGATATGGGCTAAATGCAAGCAGGCGGGGCTAGTTTAGTTTGGAAACATGGTTGGCATGGACTAGTTGGGCAAAAGAGTCTGTTTCCATGACGTGTGACTCTATAACTCTGTAAATTTGGGGCGGCACAGTGGCTCAGTAGTTAGCACTGCTGCCTCACAGCACCAGGGACCTGGGTTCAATCCCAGCATCGGGCGACTGAGTGCAGAGTTTACACATTCTCCCCGTGTCTGCGTGGGTTTCCTCCGGGTGCTCCGGTTTCCTCCCACAGTCCAAAGCTGTGCAGGTCAGGTGAATTGGCCATGCTAAATTGCCCGTAGTGTTAGGTACTTTAGACAGGGGTAAACATAGGCTAGGAGAATGGGCCTGGGTGGGTTACTCCTCGGAGGGTCAGTGTGGACTTGTTGGGCCAAAGGGCCTGTTTGCACACTGTAGGGAATCTAATCTAAATAAAGATAGTGAAAAGTGTAAAATGTTGCCTTTCCTGACAATAGTCTGGTAAACTTTCTCTTAACTGCCTCCAATGCATTGATATTATTCTTGAAAGAAGGAGACCAATACTGTACAGAGTTCTCCCAGTGGATGTATAACTGAGGTATAATCTCCCTAATTTTTGTATTAGATTCTTCTCACAATAAATGATAACTTTTTATGAGATTTCCTAATTACTTGCTGTACCTGCAAACTAACATTTTCAATTCATACCACCAAGAAAAGTCGCTCCCCTTGCATCACAGAGCTCTTAAATCTCTTTCCTTTCAGATAATAATGCTCTCTTTGTTCTTACTGATAAAATGGATAATTTCCCATTTTCCCACCTTACGTTCCATTTGGCACATCTTTGACAGTGCACTGACCTATATCGTTTTGTAACCTCCATGTGTCCTTTTCACAACACAAATTTGGCAAGTTATATTCATCCAAGATAATATATTATATTGGCAAGATAAATTGATCCAAGTTATTTGCATTAATTATAAAAACAAATCGATGCTCCAGCACTACAGCACTCACAATATCTTCCTAAACTGAAAAATGCCATTTACATCTACCCTCTGCTTTCTGTTAGCCAATCTTCTATCCGTGCCAATATGACATCACTGCAGGAAATGATGTCACCACAGGAAATGACATCACCAACCCAAAGAAATCCAAACATATAAATAGAAAGCAGGAATCATCAACAGTGCTTGGCCCGGAGGCCCACTGAAGATGTTACCCAGTAGGATGACGAAACATCTGGAAGTGAAACGTCCCGCTCAGAACCTCAACCTGAGCTACAAATCTTCTCAAAGCTCGCTAATATGTAACCCTCTATACCATGAGGGTATAACCTTTGCTACGGCATCTTATCAAATGCCTTCTGAAATACCACTGGTTCCCCTTTGCAACTGATATAGCATATTCAATTCAACTGTCTTGTGCTTATCACCATTACTCATTCCCAGACCAATTTCTGTAGGTCCACTGATCACTTTGTTGGTCTTTTTTGTTTTTAAATAACTACAGAAATGTTTGCTATTTGTTTTTTATTCATCTATCTAGCTTTGTCCCCCAGTGCTCCATCGTCTTCATTATCCAGTGTTTGTCCCTATTGCTCGATGTGTCCCCATTATCCAGCGCACATTCCCATTGCCCGGTGCGTGTTCCTGTTGCCCCGTGTGTGCCCCAGACTGATTGAGTCTGTGTTCTCATTGCAGGAGTGCAACGGGGGAGTCATGGCAGGATATCATGCTGGCTTGCCTGAGTGAGAAGAGATGTGAGGAGTCCTCGGATCACCACTGTGGCACCGACTTTGCTTATTTCTACTTCGTCTCCTTCATATTCCTGTGCTCATTCCTTGTAAGTGGAGCATCAGGTTGAATTTTTGACACCCTGCTGAAGGGAGATGCGGTTAGAATCATTCTGTAACCAGGCAAACCCCTCCACTCTCCCAGGACATTCCTGGTGGGTAACAGTGCTGTCCCGGACCATGTAGCTGCAGATTCGAGGCCATTCTGAAGCCGATACTCCTGAGTGTGTGATGATGTCTTTTCAACACGACTGACACCAGTTGGCTTATCCCGGAGAAAAGCAAAATATCCCAAGGCACGAGACCTGGCAGAACTTCCAGAAGCCTTGCCCCACCTTTATCTCTCATCAAACATTGTGAAAACTGACTGACCCCTGATGGCGCCAAGTTGCCTTTTCTGGGATCTTGCTATGTACAAATGGGCTCCCGCAAGCCATGCTGGGACTGGCTGAGGGAGATTGAAAGCTGACGGAAAAATCAGAGACTTCCAGTCGTTTGGATTTTCCCAGACATCCAGCCCTCAGTTCCCCCACAAGGCCTGATGTAGGCTTCCTGACCCCCGCTCCCTCCTCCCCCCCACCGAGAGCTCGAAGCTCTGGGTTCCAGTGCAGCGCAGTGACCAGGGATGTCAACCATCTCCAATCTTGGCCCCAAAGCCTCCCTGCCCCTGAGCTCGGGTCAGCCCTTAGGGGAGTCTCTGGGGGCCTTTCGCCAAGAAAATGAAGGCCTGGCCACCTCACTGACTGGCTGCACTTTGACCCCACTTCTGGGCATCTCGATTAAAAAGTGGGTTTGCCTTTGCTTTTCAGATGCTGAACCTGTTTGTGGCCGTCATCATGGATAACTTTGAGTACCTGACCAGAGATTCGTCAATCCTGGGCCCACACCACCTGGATGAGTTTGTGCGAGTCTGGGCTGAGTACGATCGAGCTGCCTGGTATGTGTCTCATTCCCAATCTGCTCCCTGCTTCTTCTTTCACCAACACTGAGCAATGCAACAGTCCAGGGAACCAATTCAAGGTCAGATACTAGTCAGCAGCTAGGAGAAAGGGCTGTCACAGCGAGGAATGCAAGAAACACAATCTGTATACACTGACGAGAGATCCCTAAAACAGACCAGAGGGAGAGTGACTTACACCATAAATAATTTACAATGGCAAGCGACTCTCATAATAGATGATAAGAGATATTTGTATGTGACTCAGGATTGCTCAGTACCATGCACTCAGGGACATATCTGTGTTCAGACTGGTGTCTCTCAGCCCCCTCTCCCTATATCAGGGAGATATCTGTACTCTGACTGGTATCTCTGAGCCCCCTTCCTCTCTCAGGGAGATATCTGTGCACTGATTGGTGTGTCAGTCTCCTGTCTCTCTCAGGGAGATTTCTGTACACCGACTGGTGTCTCTCAATCCCCTCTCTCTCAGGGAGATATCTGTACACTGACTGGTGTCTCTCAGTACCCTCTCTCTCTCAGGGAGATATCTGTACACCGACTGGTGTCTCTCAGTCCCCGCTCTCTCTCAGGGAGATATCTGTACCCTGACTGGTGTCTCTCAGTCCCCTCTCTCTCTGTCTCCCACATACACTTGCCCTCTTGTGCTCTATCTCTGTCATTCTCTCAATCGCTCTCTCTCTCTCTCTCTGTCTCTCTCTCTCCCCCTTCCCCTCGCTTCCTGACTGCCGTCTCTCAATCCCCTCTCTCTCAGGGAGATATCTGTACACTGACTGGCGTCTCTCAGTCCCCTCTCTCTCAGGGAGATATCTGTACCCTGACTGATGTCTCTCAGTCCCCTCTCTCTCTCTCAGGAAGATATCTGTACACTGACTGGTGTCTCTCAGTCCCCTCTCTCTCAGGGAGATATCTGTACACTAACTGGTGTCTCTCAGTGCCCTCTCTCGCTCTCTCAGGGAGATATCTGTACCCTGACCGGTGTCTCTCAGTCCCCTCTCTCTCAGGGAGATATCTGTACACTGACTGGTGTCTCTCAGTCCCCTCTCTCTCTCAGGGAGATATCTGTACACTTAACAGTATCTCTCAGTCCTCTTTGCGCTGACTGGTGTCTCTATCCCTTTTCTTTCTGAGGGTTATCTTAACAGTGTCCGGTGTGTCCCTTGCATGTGATATGAAGTTATTAGATATTGTATTGAATCAATGTGGAAAATAAACCTTTCGAGATCCGTCTTCGAGTTTCGAAACATCAGTGGTCTACCAGGGGTCCTGACCTGTTTGTATCAGTCTTGTAGCTGAAGTGAAGACACTTATTTGTAATGAAGCTGTGAAGGGAGTGAGACACAGTCAGACACACAGCCCTGGTGGCCAGTCACCTACACCCTTTCAGACCGTACATTATCAACCTTGAATTCAGGTTCCAGATAACTCCTGATTCAGCATGATAATTAGATTAGATTACTTACAGTGTGGAAACAGGCCCTTTGGCCCAACAAGTCCATACCGACCCGCCAAAGCGCAACCCACCCAGACCCATACCCCTACATTTACCCCTTACCTAACACTACGGGCAATTTAGCATGGCCAATTCACCTAACCTGCACATCTTTGGACTGTGGGAGGAAACTGGAGCACCCCGAGGAAACCCACGCAGACACGGGGAGAATGGGCAAACTCCACACAGTTGCCTGAGGCGGGAATTGAACCCGGGTCTCTGGAGCTGTGAGGCAGCAGTGCTAACCACTGTGCCACCGTGCCAACGATCTCTCATTGTTGTCCTCTGCCATCCCCGAGAGAGCGAGAGCAGATTTCTAAGTGTAGGACACGGTAAATCCAAGTGTACTTTCTGGAGAATTGGAGAAATAAGACAATTCAGAGTACCTCAGTCAGAATGTGAATGTTTGTGGATCTCGGGAAAGTGATGCGAAACAGCATGCAAGAACTTCCCAGAGATTTTAACCTTTTGGTGTCCCCGAAGATGCACACTGTCTCTTGGTTAATTCACATTTGACGCGAGGGGCCAGAGCTGAAGAGGAACACAAAGCCACCATCCACAGAACTGGCAATGAGCTCTCCTTACTCAGCAATAGAAACTTGTCTGTTCTGTATTGTTGTTGTTGTCTAATCAAATCTGCTTTCTTTGTAGCGGAAGGATTCATTATAAGGACATGTACACAATAGTGTGTATGATCGCGCCTCCCCTGGGACTGGGGAGGAAGTGCCCTTGTAGGGTGGCCTGCAAGGTTTGCTTTATATTGACTTAGCCGCACCCAGTGGTTGCCCCTCTCTGACTGAGGAATGACAGGCTTCCTTGAAAGAGACAGTATCTCCGGTCTACAGCAACCAACTTTCTCTTTACAATGCACTGTGCTTTCTGCACAGAACCAAGCCATAGGCAGAAGCCACCTGAAACCTCCCAGGGGTCGCCCAGCTCCTGAGTTGGTTGAGTGGGTATTCATCTTGGTACGGGTGCCCTGCTTCAATTGCCCAAGCAGCGTGCACACACAAAGACACACACACACACACACACACACAGACATACAGCATACAGTCCATACACACGCACACACAGAAAAACACACAAACACAGACACAGAGTCCATACACACACACACAGAGTCCATATACATACACAGTCCATATACACACGCACACACAATCCATACACACAGACACAGTCCATACACACACACAGAAAAACACACAAACACGGACACACAGTCCATACACACGCACACGTACACAGAGTCCATACACATACACAGTCCATATATACACACGCACACACAATCCATACACACA
>NC_057720.1:93938414-93956283 GCF_004010195.1 Chiloscyllium plagiosum | reverse complement strand
ACATACACATATACAGACACAGTCCATACACATACACACGCACATGTACACACACAATCCACACACATACACGGCATACAGTCCATACACACACATACACATACATACACATATACAGACACAGTCCATACACATACACACGCACATGTACACACACAATCCACACACATACACGGCATACAGTCCATACACACACATACACATACATACACATATACAGACACAGTCCATACACACACACACACAATCACACACGCTCTCCCATATGCACACAGTCACACACTACCTCACACAGTCTCTCTTTCATAGTCACACACTATCTTGCACAGTTACACATTTTCTCACATCCACACACGCAGTCATACTCTGTCTCTCACACACAGGTCCACACATGTGCTCTCTCTCACTCATTCTCACTATCACTCTTGCGTGCACACACATTCTCTCACACACAGCCACACTCTTTTGCTCACGCAGTCACACTCACACTCACACACACATACAGAGTCTCACCCCCAAACACTCACACTCACTTGTGTAAATCCAGCAGAAGCACACTGAGACTAAATACACACTCAGACATTCACATGTACCAATAACCTCACTAGATTGATCCCTGGAATGAGCAGGTTTTCCAGTGACCAGAGACTAGGTTGATCCTCCCTGGAGTTTAGAAGAATGAGAGGCAATCTTACTGAAATATAGAGGGTTCTTAAGGAGATTGAGGGGACAGATCTGGTGGGGTGTTGCCCCCGCTGGGGTATCTGTGGGGCTGCACTTCCAGGAAAAGCAGTCAAGCATGTAGGACTGAGATGAGGGTACATTTATTCACTTGGAGAATTGTGTATCTTTGGAATTCTCTACTCCCAGAGGGTCCCACATCTATCTATCCCAGTCTCAAATATCTTCAGATGTTTGCTTTTTTGGGGGAGTCAAAGGACATGGGATGTTGAGACAAAATCATATCAAAAGATAGATCACACTCAGTGGATTCGATTAGATTCCCCACAGTGTGGAAACAGGCCTTCGGCCCAACAAGTCCACACCGACCCGTCGAAGAGTAACCCACCCAGATCCATTCCCCTATCCTATATTTACCCCGGACTCATGCACCTAGCATTATGGGCAATTTAGCACGGCCAATTCACCTGACCTGCACCTGTGGGAGGAAACCAGAGCACTCAGAGGAAACCCATGGGGAGAATGTGCAAACTCCACACAGACTGTCATCCGATGCGGGAATTGAACTCGGGTCCCTGGGAGTGTGAGGCAGCAGTGCTAACCACTGAGCCACTGTGCCTCCCCCCCACCCCCCCGTCCATACCCATTGTTAAGTTCTGATCTTCACAGTAACACTCGTGCATCCAAATATTGCCCACAGACACGAGCACTCTTACACAAAAACACACAACTCCTGATAATTATATAGCACCTCTCATGAAACACCCCATACGTTGTGAAATTGAACACGTACTCAGTGTTATGAGGGCTGAAAGCTTTGTTAAAGAGGTATGGTTTAAGGCAAAGGTAGAGAGAGAGATTCATGACGGAATACCAGAGATTAGGGCATAGGCAACTGAAGGCCGCACAGCTATCGGTGCTGGAGGTACAGTAGCGCCCCAACTTACGAACTTCATCCGTTCCGGGACCCGGTTCGCGAATTGATTAAATTCTTCCCATTGTTCGGAGAGCGTAAGAATGCTTGGACGGAGCAACGAAGGCTGTTCACAGGGCACGCACCAAAGATGAACTGAATGAGATCACGCGGGGCCCGAGAGCTTTTGCCTTCAACAAGCGCGTAGCAAAGCAGAACAATGAAACCACGTGGTCGCACACGTTCGTACCTTGCATTCATTTTGCGTTCGTACCTTGAATTTCGTACGTACGTTGAAGCAAAGTTTTATGTACAATCCTGTTCGTAAACCGATTTGTTCGTGAACGGGGTCGTTTGTTTGTCGAGGTGCTACTGTATTTGGAATTGTGAGGCCGGAGCAAATTGCAGAACACAAGCCTCTCATGGATTAGTAAATGAGAATGTGATTTGTTTTTAGAATTGAGGTCCTGCTTAACCATAGGTAGTTCAGGTCCTGGAGCACAGGACTGCTGGGTGAACAATAAGCTGGAGTGAGTCAGAAGGCAGGCAGCAGAGTATGACCCAACCTTTGGGTCAGAGAGCATGGAATGCAGGAGGACAGCCAGGCTGTGTTGGAAGAGTTCCAGTGTCGAAGTCGGGATAATATGAATGAGCCACATACAGGCGCACCCCTGCAGGGACACCTTCTCACACCTTCTCTTTCGTGTGCACATGCAAAGACCCACACAGATGCAGACCCTCACTTTCATGACACACTTTCACGTGCACACACTCACTCAGACTCTCGTGTATCCAGGCACACACTTGTGTACACATAAACACAGCCAAACACACCCATCCTCACATGTACACGTGCACAGATCCACACACATTCTCTCTCACATGCATTAGACAGACACACACACACAGTTACATGCGCAGATGCACACAGACACACACACATTGTCGCATGCATATACACTCTGTTGCATGCACGCACATGCACACTCACGTGCACAGATATACACGCATCACGTACACAGGCAAACATGCACATATGCACATAGATACACGTGCACACAAATACATACACAGAGGGACAGATACACGCACATAAACATTTGCATGTACAAACACACAGATTCTCTCACACACATACGTGCACTGATACACACTCAGTCGCATCCTACCCTGACAGCAGCACCCTTCTGAGCCTGGGCATCTGGCAGTGCAAAATGCCTGCCACGGGGAATTCTGAATGAGCAGCCCGTGACTGACACATCTGTGAGAAGTCGAGCAGGTCGGGAATCGATCCCGCACAGACTCTCGCACACTGCAATGCTATCAAATTCTTGAATAACGGATGGAGCTGATGGCAAATTACCATTTGGTTAGGGTTAAGATATTAAACTGGCAGTACGGATCAGTGTGAAGGGAAAGGAAAGACGAGAAACTGTTTCTTTATGGAGGAGAAATGCATAATCCAGATGCATGGAGTGCATGTCTTCTTCTGCCTCCCTTTGTCCCTCCCCTGATTCACGCTTGCTGTGCTGGGCACTGCTGGTATGGTGGGGTTTGAACCAGTAACCCATCATCCCACAGCAGCTCACCGAATCCAACCGCATTTATGCAACAGCTGAACTTTGCAAAGAGAGGAAAAATGGTAATGAAAACTTTGGATCATTGGCAAAATGTATCAAACGGCTAGGGGCAAGATCACGAGACATTATGATCTGCTGCCTGAAAAGGTGATGTAAGCAGACTCATAGTAACTCTGGGGAGAAAAAAAGGATATTCTGGAAAAATGAAAACCAAATGAAAATTCAGGGGCTAGGGGCAAGAGCAAGTGAACGGAGCTAATTGGAAAGCTCTTTGGAAGTGCTGGTAAAGACACAATGGGCCTCCTCCTGTGCTGTATGACTGGCTGGTTTAATGACAAAGGGTTGTTCTGCTGATTGAGATAGATGTGATTAACTCTTTCCTGTTCTGTTTCCTGTTCATGCTTATCACATCCCTCCCTCCATTCAAAGCGGCCGAATCCATTACACTGACATGTATCAAATGTTGACCCTCATGTCACCACCGCTGGGTCTGGGGAAGAAATGTCCTTCGAAAGTGGCTTACAAGGTAGAAAAACAAACCTCAAACTGTGTCTGCCTGAGACTGAAAGTATCTTTGTCAGCGTTTCTGTCTGGGATTGAGTGAAGGTCTTAGTTGAACTTCTTTTTGAGTCTGTGTCTAACAGTTAAATGTCCTCAGTCAGATATTGAAGTTCAGGAACTGTCACTCAGTTCTCCTTATTACATCCCGAGCTTTGTTTTTGTGACTTTCATGTTTCTCAGGTTGTGTCATGTTAGTGTTGGGGATAGAATACAATATAATTCCAGCACTCCGACAAGACAGTAACCTCATACCAGAGTTTTAATGACGACAGTGTAGAGAAAGCTTTACTCTGCATCCAATCTCGTAATGTCCTTGTCCTGGGAGTGTTTGATGATGACAATATATAATCTAACCTATAGAGAAGGCTTTACTTTCAATTTACTTTCTGTTTAAAAGTGTAGTGGGACCTTTATTCGATATCTAACTCTGTACTGTCCCTGTCCTGGGAGTGTTTAATGGGGACAGTGTAGAGGAAGCTTTACTCTGTAGCTAACCCATGCTTGTCCCTGTCCTGGAAGTGTTTGATTGGAATAGGGGAAGTTTTACTCTGTATCTAACCCCGTTCTGTCGCTGTCCTGGGAATATTTGAAGGGGACAGTGTAGAGGGAGCTTTACTCTGTAGCTAACCCATGCTTATCCCTGTCCTGGGAGTATTTGATGGGAATAGTGCAGGGGAAGTCCTACTCTGTATCTAACCCTGTTCTGCCCCGACCTGGGAGTATTTGATGGGGATAGTGTTGAGGGAGCTTTACTCTGCATCTAATCCAGTGCTGTCCCTGTCCTGGGCGTGTATGATGGGAATAGTGTTGGGGAAGTTTTACTCTGTATCTAACCCTGTTCTGTCCCTTTCCCAGGAGTATTCGATCGGGACAGTATAGAGGGAGCTTTACTTTCAGTTTACAAGAGTTGCAGGAGCTTTATTGTATATATGACCAATGCTGTCCCTTTCCTGGGAGTATTTGATAGGGATAGTGTTGAGGAAGCTTTACACTGTATCTAACCCCGTGCTGTCCCTGTCCTGGGAATGTTTCATGCAGACAGTGTAGACTTAGCTTTACGTTCAGTTTAAAACAGTAGAGGTAGCTTTATATCTAACCCTGGACCTGTGCTGAGTGGAGAGTCCTCTATTCTGCAGCACTAACCTTTCTCACCCTGATGTGTGCAAAATTAAGCACAAGAATTGAGGTTTAGCAACCACTTGAACTTTGCTGGAGACCATTTCATGCTATACTGTGATGCATGATTCAGACAGCTGCTTTGTGTGAACGCTGCGTGTTTAGTGCATGGTTTGATCACGCATTGACTCCACCCCCCCCCCCCCCCCCGCCCCCATTCCTACACTCATCACCATCTCTGCCATATTGGAAACACTTTGCATCAATCGTCCGAGCACTCCCTGCTGTTCCCAGCTGCAAAGGCTGAAGGGCTCCTCGTGCATTCCAGGGTCTTGCTTGGTAATGTCTGTCCTGTCAATCTGTCGTGTTGATTTAGCCGTTTACGGATTGCGGCGCTGCCCGAACCTAACCAGAAGATGTGGGACGCGTGCAGGTAAACTTCCAAGCCGCGTGATCTGACTGATCCATTTTTGCCAGGGGTTGGCCTGAGTTTTCCAGATCCGTCCCACGTGGAGTCAGGGAACAAGACTGGAATGTGCACTCTCCCCTCCCCTCAACCCACCGGGTTAAGCTTGTCTGAAGTTATCAGGGACAGACAGAGGCAAACATTTGCAACTGCGATGTGGAATCATAGAATCCCTACAGCATGGAGAGAGGCCATTCGGCCCCACGCCGACCGCGCTCTTCGAGCATCCCACCCAGACCCATCCCCCCTACCCTACCCTTGTAAACCCTGCTTTTCTCATGGCTAACCCACCTAGTCTGGATATCCATGGACATTAAGGGCAGTTTAGCATGACCAGTCCAGCTGGCCTGCACACCTTTGGACTGTGGGAGGAAACCAGAGCACCCGGAGGAAATCCGCAGTGGGGCAAGGCGAATGGGCAAACTCCACACAGACAGTCACGTAAGGGTGGAATCGAACCTGGGTCCCTGGCGCTGTGAAGTAGCAGTGCTAACCAGTGCTAACCAGTGAGCCACCATGCCATCCAATGTCAATGCATTGCCCCCATTCCCTAATCCAGCAGGCAAGGTGACAGGATTAGACAGGGTTCCTGCCCTCAGAGGCTGTCCTGGATTCAGGTACACAAATCCTGGACATCTGGGCTCCAGCAAGATGAAGGACCAGTTAAAGGAAGTCCCAGAGTCAGGGAGCCCAGGAGAGGAGGAGTAATCTCTACTGACAGGAGCTGGCATCATTGAGACGGGACTGTGGAGTTGTAAATCGATGTGACGAGTCTCTTCTAGAGGGAGGGTGCAACACAGTCCATCTGGCAGCATTTACTGAATGGTTGCCTCCTCTAGCCCAGCTTTCAAATTCTCTTTCTCTATCTCCACCCCCAAATCTTTTTAAGGCCATCACCTCTTTCCTGCACTCTGCCTCCTTCCCCCCACTTCAATTTGTGGCATTCAAAGAAAGAGCAGGAGGCTGAAGTGTTCCACAGCAGGAGGTTTTCACTCTGCAGGCAGCGAGCTTAAAGAGAGCTGTTTGCTCACCCCGAGCTGCCAATGGTGTCATATGATCAGACTCTTAAAGTGACAGTCCACCATACTTAGACACACCATACTTAGACATTCTTTCCACTCAACTCTCTCTCTCTTTGGTTGTGCCTCTCTCAATTTGCCTCTATCACTCATCCATTGTTCCTCTTGCACTCTCCCTCCGTCTCCTTTCTCTCTCACAAACAAACACACTCTATGTCTCTGTTGATATCTAAACCCCTGCTGTCCTGGTAGAGGGAATGTTTGAACAGCACAGAGGAGCTTTACTCTGTATCTGACCCCATGCTTTCCTTGGTCTGGGAGTGTTTGCTGGGGATGGTGCAGAGTCAATTTCAGTCTATGCTCTTTTAAATAAGAAAAATATCTACTTTTTTAATTGAATGAAGTTTTGAGATAATAAGCGCTGATGGGTCTGTAAGTGCAGTAGAACATAAAATCTACAAGCAGGGATTAAGCCTGCTGTTTCAGCAATGTATCCTTGGCTGGTCATCTGTCTCAAAGCTCCCAATCCACACATTCCCCATCACCTTTTGATTCCCTGAATATCTCTGGATCTCGGCTTTAAATATATTCAGCAATGTAGTGTCCAAAAGCATCTGTGCTCAAGGATTCCAAAAGTTCTTCATCCTCTGAGTGAAAGTCCTTTTCTCCATCTCCATTTTTAATGGTCAGCAAGTTATCTTGCAATTAAGCCCCTCCCCCCCCACCCCAGAACGCCAGTTTTCGACTCTCCAACTAGAAACAACTTGTGTCCATCCTATTCCACCCCCATTAGAATCTGGTTTGTTTTAATGTGATTCCTGTAAACTCCGGAGCAAATCAGCACACTTGATTTCGTCTCTCACAGTAGGACATCTGTCTCACCCCAGGAACCAGTCGAGTGAAGCAGCCGAAATGACTCCACAGAGGCTGATTTTCTGCCACCTATCGCCCTTTGTTTACATGTGGAGGAATCTTGACACTGATACAGCCCCCTCCGAGCCAACTCTCCGAGCGGACAGAATGTCTGACACTCCTTTTTCATTTTTTTTTCTTCAAAAAAGGAGAGTCCTTCACACACTGATCCCGCTCCCTCAGAGCCAGCTCTCAGAGTGAACAGAAGCTCTGACACTCCAGTTTATTTTTTTTTCTTTGCTTTTCCCTGTCACTCCTGTTTCTTCCCCCTTTCCTTACCCCTACACTACTGCAGACACTCCGTTTTAATTTTTTTTCTTCTGACAGTCCTGCTTATTTTTTTAAATTATTTTTCTGACTCACCGTTCTTTTTATCAGAACACTCCTATTCTTTTTTCCCCCCACACTCCCGCCTAAGTGCGGTGTTGCTTATTGTTCCCCAGCACCCATGGTGTGTGTGTGTGTAGGTAAGAGACACAAGGTGCACAAATCTTTATTCAAATTCCACCACCAGGAAGATAGGAAAACACCCGGGTGGCCAGTGACAAACACTGCCCTTTACATCAAAGGGCAGTGCTGTGTGATCAAAACAGTGAAGGATCTCCTGTTTATTTTTTTCTTTTTTTCTCTTTTTTTCTAACACCCACACAACCGTCTAACTGCGGTAGTGCTTATTGTTTTCCCCAGCACCCATGGTGTGTGTGTGCAGGTGTGAGACACAGTGAGAGACACAAGGTGCACGAATCTTTATTCAATTTCCACCACCAGGAAGATAGGAAAACACCCGGGTGGCCAGTGACAAACACTGCCCTTCACATCAAAGGGCAGTGCTGTGTGATCAAAACAGTGAAGGGGAGGGTAGGGACTAAATCAAAATAGAGTTGGAGGGAACACTCGTTTTTAATTCTGTTGACCAGGTCTTCATGATTGGACCAGATGAACAGCCCCAATCAGAGAAGCGATAGTCTATGTTATTCCACCTGGCTGACCTTGTTACAATCATTACGTTCCTTCCCATTTAGTTCAAGGGCATAGGCCAGTTCTTTCCTCTTGTAACTCTGCCTGGAGTGTTTCAGCATCAGGTCAGGTTTCTCCAACTCTGCAAACTCCAACTTGTTTTCGATAAGGGCGGTGTGTAGCGCACAGTAACTTGCCTCTTATGCCTGGACATCGCGGAAGAAATTCATTCCCCTCTTCAAGAGGCAAAGGCTTTGAGGCGGTGACATCCATCGTGTCCATCTCAGGTTCCAAGATATCTTCAACACTTGATGGAGAGGGGGAGCCCACGGCTTCCGGAACAGTCAGAAAGATGGTTGAGGAGCTGGGCACTATTTTGCACCTTCTGCGGGTTTGCAGCTTTCATACAGTTCACGTTCTATTTCAGCCCCATCGCACCGACCTTAACTTTATGTTCCTGGGCCTGACCTCACGTCGACCATGTCTCCTGCCCATGCAGGGCCATTCCTATGGTTCTTACACTCCCCTCATTCCCTGAAGTAAATTGTCTAACTTGCTTCTGTCCCGTATTGGCATTCCTGATATCATTTCATCCTCTTCCCCACAGGTCCAGGACCATTTGACCTGGTGTGGAGTCTTTCCCCCACCCCAATGGGCAACTCTGTTGGATTTATCCCTCTATGGTGGGTGGTCCTATAATCAAATAAAAACAGGGACAGTTTGAAATTGTAAGCCACCTTTAAGCCTGCACTCAAAGTTTGGACTGCTGTTTCAGCCAGACTATTGGATAATGGATGGAGCTGTCCTGTTACGACAAATACCATTTGACTTCAGGAAATACTCAGATTCCCTGCTGGTAAACAACGGCCCGTTATCTTTGGCCAATACTTTCAGGAGCCTATGGATTGCAAAAGATGTGCGAGTTTTTCTCTCATCCTCATACTTGAAGAATGAACTCTCGGCATGACCAGCCATTTTGAGTAGGCGTCCACAAGACTAAGAACATCGAGCCCATGAAAGCACCTGCACAGACGATGTGTAACTGAGTGCACGGTTTACCTGGCCATTCACCCAAATGTGTGAGAGCTGCAGGGGGTAATTTTTGTCCTTGTGGATGCTCTGGATACTGCCCTGTCAACATGACAATCTAATTCTGGCCACCAGACATAACTTCTCACTGAGATCTTCATTTTGGAAATCCTCGAATGACCCTGGTGGTGTTCAGCCAGTATCCAGCAGCGACGTTTGCTCTGTACAGTCACTTTTGCTGCCCGTTATAATATGCCGTCCTCTGCTGTAATCTGGTCTCTCCAGGTCCGAGAAGCTTCCAGTTTTGATTGTGATGGCCCTTTGCTTTCTCCCAACACCGCCAGCTGTCTCGGTTTTGCCAGGGCTGGATCTTTCTGCTTCCAAAGTCTGATATTGTCAGCTGTGACTGGTAGCATGTACAGAAAACTTCAAACCATTGCAGGCTCATTCAGTGACAGCAGCACCAGCAAAGGGCTTTTGCTACTTGGCCTCCAGGAAGGTGTTCCAACTTGTAATTATATGCACATAGTATAATTAGAGCCCAGTGCAAAATTCAGCCTGAAGCTATGGATAGCACTATCTTGTCCTCTTTAAGGTGACCTAGCAGGGTTTTGTGGTCTGCTATTAGTAGAAATTTTTATCCTTTAACGGTACTGGTAGAACTTTCTGACTCCAAATATTCCTTTCTCTATCCGGGGCATATTTACGCTCTGCATTAGCCAAAGTCTTGGATCCATACGCTATTAGGCATTCCTCTCCATTGGGCAACCTATGAGCTAATACTACCCCAATGCCCTGTGCGGAGGCAGAGCCTGTCAATACCAGCTCTCACTCAAGATCATAGTGTGCCAACACCTGAGAGAATGATTGCTGTTCCCTCACTTCCCTGAATAGAGCTTTCCTGACGAAGGGCTTTTGCCTGAAATGTCGATTTTCCTGCTCCTCGGATGCTGTGCTTTTCCAGCACCACTCTGATCTCGACTCACTTTATCTTGCAGCAGGCGTAACCCCTGTCTTGTTGACTCTGTAGCTGAAATAGGTCACATGGGGTGCCTGGAACACACATTTTTCCCTTCTAAGGCGTATGCCCACCTGTGAAAAATGTCCAAGGACAAAATCCAAGTTCTTTAAGTGCCCTTAACTTGTCTTCCCTGTTATTAGCATGACATCTAGATAAATGGCCACCTCAGGTAGACCTTGTAAAATGTTCTCAATCACCTGCTGAAACATTTCACAGCCTGATAATGGCAGTCTCACATATTGGTACAAACTCTTATGGGTATTAATTGTAACATACTTCTGGGAATCCTCATCTAACTGCAATTCCAAATACATATGACTCATGTTCAGCTTTGCGAAGGACAACACCCACCCCCCCTCAGCTTTGTATATAAATCCTCCATGCGAGTGAATGGGTATTTATGCAGCTGCAAAAAGTGGTTTTCTGTTTGTTTAAAATCCCCACAAACGCAAACTGACCCGTTGGGCTTCATGGTCAGGATGACTGATGCTACCGACTCCCCAAACCTGACTGGTTTGATGATTCCTTTCCTTTTCAACCTTTCTGATCTCTGCCTCGATTTTTGTCCGTGAGGCAAATGGCACTGGGTGGGCCTGGCAGAATCGTGAAATTGCTTCCGGGTAAACATGCGATGCGGCCTTGGCTTCCCTAGACCTTCCTGAAAAACCTCTGGGTATTTAATTAGGGCTCCACTGAGGCAATCATTTTCTAACTGGAGAATTGTTGAGCCAATCCCAGTGAATCTTCCTTAATCAATTTTGCCCAATCAAGTTTGGGCTGAGCCTTTTACGACAATCAGTGGTACCTGAACCAGCTGCTTCTCTAAAGATACTGGATCCAAAGTTCAACCTTTAATCTGTAAAGTTTCACCAGTATAGGTTCTCAGTCTAGCTGAGGTCTTGCGCAAACTTAAAGATTGGAGTCCAGAGCCAAGTTTATTAAAGACTGTTTCTGCGATCACTGAAATGGCCATTCCAAGTGTCACGTTCCATTAGAACCAGGTGACCATTTAGCTAGACATTTATTTTGATTGGTTCTGGTTTGGATGTTGCTAAGCAATTTAACTGTTCCAAACCACATGTAGGCGGACCTTCCAAGGAGTACACCCTCCTGGGTATCCACCTATGAGTTATCTTACTCAACTTAGAACTAATGGGACTCTTTTGCTGTCTTGAGTCCGCATTCCAACATTAACTACATTGCTTACCGGCCTGAATCCTGAAGAAAATTTTAACTACTTGATCAAGGCATGGCTTTGTTTTAGAGTTTTGCGATGGGCTGACCACATCCACATCTCCAAACCAAACACCACAGCCACATCTCCAAAACAAACACCACAGCCACCTCTCCAAAACAAACACCACAGCCACATCTCCAAACCAAACACCACAGCCACATCTCCAAACCAAACACCACAGCCACATCTCCAAACCAAACACCACAGCCACATCTCCAAACCAAACACCACAGCCACATCTCCAAACCAAACACCACAGCCACATCTCCAAACCAAACACCACAGCCACATCTCCAAACCAAACACCACAGCCACATCTCCAAACCAAACACCACAGCCACATCTCCAAACCAAACACCACAGCCACATCTCCAAACCAAACACCACAGCCACATCTCCAAACCAAACACCACAGCCACATCTCCAAACCAAACACCACAGCCACATCTCCAAACCAAACACCACAGCCACATCTCCAAACCAAACACCACAGCCACATCTCCAAAACAAACACCACAGCCACATCTCCAAACCAAACACCACAGCCACATCTCCAAACCAAACACCACAGCCACATCTCCAAACCAAACACCACAGCCACATCTCCAAACCAAACACCACAGCCACATCTCCAAACCAAACACCACAGCCACATCTCCAAACCAAACACCACAGCCACATCTCCAAACCAAACACCACAGCCACATCTCCAAACCAAACACCACAGCCACATCTCCAAACCAAACACCACAGCCACATCTCCAAACCAAACACCACAGCCACATCTCCAAACCAAACACCACAGCCACATCTCCAAACCAAACACCACAGCCACATCTCCAAACCAAACACCACAGCCACATCTCCAAACCAAACACCACAGCCACATCTCCAAAACAAACACCACAGCCACATCTCCAAAACAAACACCACAGCCACATCTCCAAAACAAACACCACTCTCGACTGCAGGCTGACTGAGACTCTGTCTGTTTGGGATATGTCCTGGGTGAGGCTGTGCAATTGTCTTCACTCAAGTGGTGTACCCTAAAGCTCAGTCGGGCTGGCACGAATGTTCGCTTCCATTACAAAACCCTGTGACTCATATGCTCCACTTGCCACATTTTCCAATGATAAAACTAGTTGTAGTGCCTATGTGAAGTCCAGTTGGGCTTCAGCTAGTAGGTGCTTTTGTGTGGTGAGACCATTAATCCCACATACCAAATGGTCTGTCAGCATCTCATTAAGGGTTAAATCAAAGTCCCATGCCCTCTGCCAGTCAGCTTAACCGAGTCAGAAATCGTGATTTGGATTCCCCAGATTCTCAAATTGCGAGTAAATCCGATAGTGTCTCAGAATTAGAGGAAGCTTGGGGTCAGAATATTCCTTAACTAAATCTGTCAACTCTTGAAAGGTTTTAGTATCTGGTGTCTCAGGAAAAGCTAAGCTCCTAATGACAGAAAAAGCCGCAGGTCCAGAAGCTATCAGGAGAATTACTCATTGCTTTTCATCTGCCCCAATATCAGTATTCCGGAAAAAATAATGCATTCTTCCCACATACTAGGCCTAGTCTTCAGCAAGATTTAACTAGTCAAGCTTCCCAAATAACAGCATGGTGCTTTTCTCTCGTCACCACTGAAGTATCTCTACAGAGGCTGGTATCCTGTCACCAAACCGCAATTTATTTAGACATGGAGAGTCCTCGACACTGATCCAGCTCCCTCAGAGACAGCTCCCAGAGTGAACAGAACACTGACATCCCTGTCTATATCTGTCAGCCAAGGCTCTCTACATGAGCCATAATACAGCCCCAGTCAGGGAACTCATATTCCTTGATGTCCACCTGGCTGACCTCATTACAATCACTACACTTCACTGGACCATCACCAATGCAAGCACATTTTCCTTGGATGCTAAAACTGCACCGCTTTTTCAGGTGTGAGCTCACAAAAACATTGAACAATTGTAACAAGATTTCTTTATCCTTGTGTCCGTGCACTGAAGGCCAGCATACCACTTCACTAATTGTTTATTGACTTTGTTTCCTACTTTCAAAAAACTCCAGTATCGCAGTCTCTAATTAAGTATCATCTCAACAATCCTATTTGTTTATTGACTCTGTCCCTTGTACAGGTACACACAGTGCCTCAACATGCACAAGTCTCACCTCTTTGTTTTTCTATCTTTAGAACCCAAGTGTGCAATCTCACACTTCACACTCTATACTCTACCTGCCATCATCCTGCACATTTATTCAACCCATGTGTGTCTCTATGTGTCCTATGTGTTCGTGTTCCCAGCATTCACTGTTTCTATCATCACTGGCTCACCAACATCACATGGACAGCAAGCATTCAAGAAGGAAAGCCCACCGCTGTTTTTGAAAGGCACTTTAGAGATGGGCGACAAATGCTGACCCACATAACAAGGTCCACATCCTGTAAAAGAATGAATCACAGAATTGTTACAATGCACAAGGAGGCCATTCCGCCCACCCTGACTGGACCGACTCTCCGAATGAGCAATTCACTGAGTGTCATTCTCCTGCCTTCTCCCTGTCACCCTGCACATTGTTCCTTTTCAAATAACACTCTCATTCCCATCGGAATGTTTCAATTGAAGCTGCCTCCTCCACACTCTCAGGCAGTGCATTCCACACCTTAACCACTCACTGGCTGAAAATGTTTTTCCTCGTCTTATTTTTGCTTCTTTTACCAATTACGTTCAGTCTGTGGCCTCTCGCTCTCAATCCTTTCACGAGTGGGGACATTTTGTCCCTGTTAACCTTTTGAATTCTTCAATCAAATCTCCTGTCTTCTCCAAGGAAGACAGTGCCACCTTCTCTGATCTGTCTTCATATCTGACATTCCTCATCCCTGGGAAGTTTTTCAGAAACCCCTCCACCATTCTCTGTAATGCATTCACATCCTTCCTAAAATGTGTCCCCTGCAACCGGACATAGTACTCCAGTTGAAGTCCAGTTTGTGTTGTATACAGATTCGACACCACCTCCGTCACCACTTTTGTACTCTGTGCTGCTATTAATAAAGCCTATGATGTTGAATGCTTTATTAACTGCACTCTGTCCCTGTCCTATCAGCTTTCATGACTTATACACATAGTCGTACAGCACAGCATCAGACCCTTCAATCCAATTTATCCCTGCTAACCAGATATCCTAAATTAATCTAGTCCCATTTGCCAGCATTTGGCCCAGTCCTTTTAAATCCTTCCTATTCATCTCCCCATCCAGATGCCTTTTAAATGTTGTAATTGTACCAGCCTCCACTACTTTGTCTGTTAGCTCATCACACACACACACAATCTTTCCCCTCTCACCCTAAACCTCTGCCCTCTCCTTTTGGGCACCCCTACACTGGGAAAAAGACCTTGGCTATTTATCCTACCCATGCTCCTCGTGATTTCATAAACCTCTATAAGGTCACCCCTCAGCCTCCGACGCTCCAGGGAAAACAGCTCCAGCCTGTTCAGCCTCTCCCGACAGCACAAACGCTCCAACTCTGGCACATTGTCCTTGGAAATCGTTTCTGCACCTTTTCAAGTTTGACAACACTCTCCCGAGAACAGGGCGGCCAGAATTGAATGCTATTCCAAAAGTGGCCTCGCCAATGTCCTGTGCAGCCGCAACATGACATCCCAACCACTATACTCAATGGAGACCAATAAAGGCAAGCATACCAAATGCCTTCTTCACTACTGAGGTCACAGTGGGTCATGCAGCATCCGTGGAGAGTGAGGAAGCTAAGGCTTTGAGTCTAGATGACTCTTCATCAGAGCTGAAGTGAAGTGTGGAGGGGGCAGCACTTATGCTAGTTTGAGGAAGAGGTATATGTGGAATGGTGGGGGGCAAAAGGCATTGATACTTCAGATTCAGTGATGCTGCCTGACCTGCTGTGATCTCCAGCACATCTTGTTTCAGTACCGATTCCAGCATCTGCAGTAATTTGCTCCTACTTCTTCATCACCCTGTCTACCTGCGATTTCACCTTCAGGGAACTATGAACCTGCACCCCAAGGTCACTTTGCTCGGCAACACTCCCCTTGACACTACTGTTGAGGCTGATAGATGTGAGGTCCTGCCCTGGTTTGCCTTTCCAAAATGCAGCACCTCACATCTATCTAAATTAAACTCCATCTGCCACTGCTCAGCCCATCAGTCCGTTTGATCAAGGTACCATTGCATTCTGAGATTACCTCCTTCACTGTCCAATACACCACAATTTTGGAGCCATCTGCAAACTACGTTGTGGTGTCTGCACCTCTGTTCCAGGAAAACTTTGACCATCTGAGCCAGTGTTATCAGATCAGTACGACTGTGCTATTTTCTGGGTCTGTAGACTGTTAAGATGTCCTTGGATAGAGTGGTGTGCTCTTCCAATCAGATGTAAGAGGTTAGGGAGATTTCCCATGTTGCTGATTATGTCTGCAGGAAGTGTCTTTGGTTGTGAATCCTATCAGATCACATGGATCATTTGCAGCAGCAATGAGGAATTTCCAGGAGCGGGGGGGGGGGGGGGGGGGGGTTGTGATGGTTGGCAGCTGCAGAAAGGGAGACAAACCATAAATACAGTCAGGTAGATGAGTTACCTCCAGGTGATGTAGGAGAAGGAGGAGGTATTGCGAGAGTCTCATGTAGCTATTCCCGTCTCAGGCATGCTATTTTGGATAATGTAGGGGGTGAGGGACTCTCAGGGGAATGAGGTTCAAACAGCCAGGTTTCTGGTACCGAGCCTGGCTCTAATGTAACAAGGGGTACATTAGGTTCCAAGCAATTGATTGTGATAGGGGACTCTCTAGTCAGAGGCACAGCCAGACATTTTGGCAGTCAACAATGAGACATCAGAATTGTGTTACTTCCCTGGTGCAAGGATTAAAGATGTCTCAGAGTGGGTGCAGAATATTCTGAAAGTGGAGAGGAACCAGCAGGAGATCATTGTACACCCTGGAACTAACAGCAGAGGAAAAGAAAAGGATGAGCTTCTGAGGAGAGAATTTAAAAAGTAGTCCTTGAGGGTAGTAATGTCTGAATTGCTCCCAGTGCCATGAGCTAGTGAGAGTCGGAATAGGATGATAGAGCAGATGAATGTGTGGCTGAGGAGCTGGTACAGGGGAGAAGGATTCACAGTTTTGGATCATTGGAATCTCCTCTGAGCTAGAAGTGACCTGTATAAGAAGGACGGATTGCATCTGAATTAGAAGAGGACAAATATACTAGTGGGGAGTTTTGCTAGAGCTGTGCAGGAGGATTTAAACTGGTTGGCAGGGGGAATGCTGGCATCCAGGGAGGCAGTGGGAAAACAGATCAGTCTGAGACAGGTGCATTTGGGAAAATGAGCAAGTTAGATACTCAGGGCAGGCAGGGACAAAGTAGAGAATGAGGTCAAGCTGATGAATTAAACTGCAATTATTTCAGTGTAAGAGGCCTAACGGGGAAGGTAGATGAACTCAGGGCATGGTTGGGAACATGGGACTGAGGTATCATAGCAATTACAGAAATGTTGCTCAGGGATGGACAAGACTGGCAGCTTAATGTTCCAGGATATAGATGCTATCGGAGGTTCAGAAAAGGGGGGGCAAGAGGAGGGGGAGTGGTGTTTATGATTAGGGATAACATTACTGCTGTACTTAGGGAGTATATTGCGGGAATATGTCCAGGGAAGTTATTTGGGTGGAATTGATAAATGAGAAAGAGATGATAATCTTATTGGGATTGAACTATAGATACCCCCGTCCCAATAGTCAGCAGGAAATTGGGAGTCAAATTTGTAAGGCGATCTGTTATCTGCTGAACTGGAGGGGGACCAATATGTTGGTGGCTAGGTTTACTAATGCATCCACCGATACCATTTACTGTATCCGTTGCTCCCGATGCAGTCTCCTCTACATTGGGGAGACTGGGCGCCTCCTAGCAGAGCGCTTTACGGCAACACCCGCACCAATCAACCCCACCGCCCATGGCCCAACATTTCAACTCCCCCTCCCACTCTGCCGAGGTCATGGAGGTCCTGGGCCTCCTTCACCGCCGCTCCCTCACCACCAGACGCCTGGAGGAAGAACACCTCATCTTCCGCCTCGGAACACTTCAATCCCAGGGCATCAATGTGGACTTCAACAGTTTCCTCATTTCCCCTTCCCCCACCTCACCCCAGTTCCAAACTTCCAGCTCAGCACTGTCCCCATGACTTGTCCGGACTTGTCCTACCTGCCTATCTCCTTTTCCACCTATCCACTCCACCCTCTCCTCCCTGACCTATCACCTTCATCCCCTCCCCTACAGTACTCTATGCTACTTGCTCCCCACCCCCACCCTCCTCTAGCTTATCTCTCCACCCTTCAGGCTCTCTGCCTTTATTCCTG
>NC_057720.1:93931185-93937971 GCF_004010195.1 Chiloscyllium plagiosum | reverse complement strand
TCAGTTAACAATATTAATACAAGGGAAAGTAATTGTGTATTTTCAACGTCCTTGTACTTAATAACAATTTGGTTAGCATGGTTTTGTGAAGGGCAGGTCGTGCCTCACAAACCTTATTGAATTCTTTGAAAAGGTGACGAAGGAGGTTGATGAGGGGAAAGCGGTAGATGTGGTATATATGGATTTTAGTAAGGCGTTTGATAAGGTTCCCCATGGTAGGCTATTGCAGAAAATACGGAGATATGGCATTGAGGGTGAGTTGGAGGTTTGGGTTAGGAATTGGCTGGATGGAAGAAGACAGAGGGTAGTAGTTGATGGCAAAGTTTCTTCATGGAGTGCCGTCACTAGCGGTGTTCCGCAAGGATCTGTTTTGGGACCATTGCTGTTTGTCATTTTTATATATGACCTGGAAGAGGGGTTAGAAGGTTGGGTGAGCAAGTTTGCGGATGATACGAAAGTCGGAGGAGTTGTTGACAGTGAGGAAGGATGTGTCAGGTTACAGCAGGATATAGAGAAGCTGCAGAGCTGGGCAGAAAGGTGGCAAATGGAGTTCAATGTAGCTAAGTGTGAGGTGATTCACTTTGGGAAGAATAACAAAAAGATGGGGTACTGGGCTAATGGTCGGATACTTGGTAGTGTGGATGAGCAGAGGGATCTTGGTGTCCATGTACACAGATCTGTAAATATGTAAATATGCAGAGAGAATTGCAGGAGCAATAGGGTCATCAGAGTAGGGAATTCTAATTTTCCTAACATAGACTGGGAGTGCCATAACGTTAAGGGCTTAGATGGGGTAGAATTTGTTAAGTGCATGCAGGAATGTTTCCTCAAGCAGTATATGAAGGATCCTACTCAGGAAGGGGCAAAACTTGACCTACTTTTGGGAAATAGGGCAGGGACAGGTGGCTAAGGTGACAGTGAGGGAGCACTTTGGGGCCAGTGACCATAGTTGTATTAATTTTAAAATGGTTCTAGAGAGGGACCAAACTGGTCCAAAGGTTCCATTTCTAAATTTGAGCAATGCAAATTTTTATGGAATTAGACAGGAGCTTGCAGGACATGATTGTAATAGTTTGTTTTCAGGAAAAGGGACATCTGGCAAATGGGAGGCCTTCAAAGGTGTGATAGCTGGAGGTACGTTTCTGTGACGGTGGAAGGCAAGGTTGGCAGGAATAGGGGACCCTGATGAAGCTTTGATCAGAAAAAAGAAGGTGGTATGACCCAGGTACAGGCAGCTGGGTTCATGGGAATCCCTGGAGGTACATAGGGGATACAGGAGTTTACTGAAGCAGGAAATCAGGAGGGCGAAAAGGAGACACGAGATAGCCTTGGCTCAGAAGATTAGGGTGAATCTAAAGAGGTTCTTTAAGTATATTAAAGGAAAAAAGAATAACTAGAGGGGAAAATAGGACCCCTCAATGACCAAAGTGGACATGTATGTGTGGAATCACAGGAGATGGGTGAGATCCTCAATTAATATTTCTCCTCTGTATTTACCGTGAAGAAAGATATAAAGACTTTGGAACTTGAAGAAGTTAGTAATGATATTTTGGGGACAGTCTACATCAGAGTAGAGGAGGTGTTGGACATATTAGAATGTATGAACCAGATAAATCCAAGAACTCTGCAAGAAGGTAGAGAAAAAATAGCGGGGGCCCTGGCTGATATTTTTGGGTCATCGTTAGCCACGGGTGAGGACCCGGAAGACTAGAGGGTAGCGAATGTTGCGCCTTTATTCAAGAAAGGCTGCAAAGAAAATCCTGGAAACTATAGAGCAGTAAGCTTAACATCTATGGGAGTTAAATTACTTGAGAAGATTCTGAGAGATAAGATTTACATGGATTTGGAAAGACAGGGTTTGATTAGGAGTAGTCAGCATGGCTTTGTGCGTGGGAGATCATGCCTCATAAATTTGTTAGAGTTCTTTGATGAACTGACCAGGAAGGTTGACGAGGGCAGGGTGGCAGACGTAGTCTATATGGATTTCAGTAAGGCCTTTGAGAAGGTTCCTGATGGTAGGCTGCTCTGGAAGGTTAGATCGCATGGAGTCCAGGGGGAGCTGGCAAATTGGATACACAATTGACTTGATGGTAGGAAGCAGAGGGTAATAGCGAAAGGATGCTTGTCGGACTGGAGGCCTGTGACTAGTGGAGTGCCTCTGGTTGGCACTGGGCCCATTATTCTTTCTTATCTGTATCAATGATTTGGATGAGAATATACAAGGCATGGTTACTAAGTTTGCAGATGACACTAAAATAGGCAGCATCGTGGACAGTGAGGAAGGTTATCAGAAATTGCAGGCATGACCTTGGTCAGCTGGGGAAGGGGGCCGAGAACTGGCAAATGGGGTTTAATATAGATAAGTGTGAAATGTTGTATTTTGGAAAGTCAAATCAAAGTAGAAGTTTCATGGTGAATGGTAGGGCCTGAAGGAGTGTAGTGGAGCAGAGGGACCTTGGAGTTCAGGCGCACCATTCTCTGAAAGTGGAGTCACAGGTAGACAGGGCAGTGAAGAAGGCTTTTGGCACTCTGGCCTTCATCAGTCAGAGCATTGAGTGTAGAAGTTGCACAGGACGTTGGTGAGGCCGCATTTGGAGTATTGTGTTCAGTTTTGTTCTCCTTGCTAGAGGAAGGATGTGATTAAACAGGAAATTGTTCAGAAGAAATTTATGATGATTGATTCAACAGTCTGCGTTATAGGGAGAGGTTGGACAAGCTTGAACGTTTTACTTCAGAGCATAGGAGACTGAGGTGGGGGGGGGGATCTTATAGAAGCGTATAAGATCATGAGAGGCATGGATAGGGTGAATGCACTCAATCTTTTTCCCAGGGTTGGGGAATCGAGGACTAGTGGGCATTCCCCCCTCAAGGTGAGAGGGGAAAGAATAAAAGGAACCTAAGGGGTAACTTTTTCACACAGAAAAAGTGGAACGAGCTGCCAGTGAAAGTGGTTGAGGCATGTCCATTAACAACATTGAAAAGACATTCGGATAAATACATGGATAGGAAAGGATTAAAAGGATGTCAGCCAAGTGCAGGGAAATGGGGTTAGCGTGGATGGACATTTTGGTCGGTATGGACCTGACTCTGTGCTGTAGGACTCTATGACTCTCTAATAGGGTAGTAATGGTAGGGGATTTTAATTTCCAAACATAAACTGGGATTACAATAGTGTTAAGGGCTTGGATGAAGAAGAATTTGTTAAGTGTGTACAAGACAATTTTCTGATTCAGTATGTGGATGTACCTACTAGAGAAGGTGCAAACCTTAACCTACCCTTGGGAAATAAGGCAGGGCAGGTGACTGAGGTGTCAGTGGAGGAGCACTTTGGGGCCAGCGACCATAATTCTATTAGTTTTAAAATAGCGATGGAAGGAAATAGACCTGAAAGTTGAAGTTCTACGTTGGAGGCAGCTAATTGTGAAGGTAGTGGGCAAGAGTTGATTGGGGCAGATAGATGCAGGAAAAGGGAAGGCTGGAAAATAGGAACCCTTCAGAAATGAGCTAACGGGAGTCCACAGACAATATGTTCCTGTGAGAGTGAAGGACAAGGCTGGTAGGCGTAGGGAATGCTGGATGACTAGAGAAGGAAAGAAAAAGAAGGAAAACTAGCGAGGTCAGAAATAAGGTTTCAAGGTCGCAAGCAAGCGGTTGGTTTGAAGTGTACACAGTTAAAAATCACACAACACCAGGTTATAGTCCAACAGGTTTATTTGGAAGCACTAGCTTTCGGAGCGCTGCTTGTTTGTTAACAATCCAGGTCTTTTTCAATATATAATTTCAGTTACATCACACTGTAAACTTTTGCTATAAATTCTGTCTTACAATTTTATTCTTAATAACCACCTGGTGAAGGAGCGTCGCTCCGAAAGCTAGTGTGCTTCCAAGTAAACCTGTTGGACTATAACCTGGTGTTGTGTACGCCCCAGTCCAACACCGACATCTCCAAATCATGGTTTGAAGTGTGTCTACTTCAATGCCAGGAGCATCCGGAATTATGTGGGTGAACTTGCAGCATGGGACTTCAATGCTGTGACCATTTCAGAGACATGGATAGTGCAGGGACAGGAATGATTGTTGCAGGTTCCAGGATTTAGATGTTTCAGTAAGAAAGTAAGAACACAGAAGATGGTAAAAAGTGCGGGGGGGTTGTAGCATTGTCAGTCAAAGACAGTATTATGGTGGCAGAAAGGACTTTTGAGGATTCATCTACTGAGGTAGTACGGGCTGAGGTTAGAAACAGGGAAGGAGTGGTCACCCTGTTGGGAGTTTTCTCCAGGCCCCCAAATAGTTCTGAGATGTAGAGCAAAGGATAGCAAAGATGATTCTCGATTGAGCGAGAGTGACAGGGTAGTTGTTATGGGGGACTTTAACTTTTCAAATATTGACCGAGAGTACAATAGTTCAAATACTTTAGGTGGGTCAGTTTTTGTTTGATGTGTACAGGAGGGCTTCCTGACACAGTACGTAGACAGGCCAACAAGGGGCGAGGCGACACTGGATTTGGTACTGGGTAATGAACCAGGCCAGGTGTTAGATTTGGAGGTAGGTGAGCACTTTCGTGATAGTGACCACAATTCGGTTATGTTTACTTTAGCGATGGAAAGGGATCGGTAGATACTGCAGGACAAGAGTTATAGCTGGGGGAAAGGTAATTATGATGCGATTAGGCAAGATTTAGGATGCATAGGATGGGGAAGGAAACTGCAGGGGATGGGCAGAATTGAAATGTGGAACTTGTTCAAGGAACAGCTACTGCGTATCCTTGATAAGTAAGGACTGAAAGGGAGAGTTAAGAAGAGCCAGGAGGGGACATGCAAAGTCATTGGCTGATAGAATTATGGAAAACCCTAAAGCTTTTTATAGCTATATCAGGAATAAAAGAATCACTAGAGTGAGATTTAGGTCAGTCAAGGATAGAAGTGAGAAGTTGTGCATGGAGTCAGAGGAGATGGGGAAGCAGTAAATGAATATTTTTTCGGAGAAAGTGAGGACTGCAGATGCTGGAGATCAGTAGCTGAAAAATGTGTTGCTGGAAAAGCGCAGCAGGTCAGGCAGCATCCAAGGAGCAGGAGAATCGACGTTTCGGGCATGAGCCCTTCTTCAGGATTGAGGAAGGTGTGCCCTGAATATGTTTGTCAGTATTAACACTGGAAAACGACAATGTTGTTGAGGAGAATACTGAGATACAGGCTAGTAGACTAGACGGGATTGGGGTTCACAAGGAGGAGGTGTTAGCAATTCGGGAAAGTGTGAAAATAGATAAGTCCCCTGGGCCGGATGGGCTTTATTCTAGGATTCTCTGGGAAGCCAGGGAGGAAATTGCAGAGCCTTTGGCTTTGATCTTTATGTCGTCATTGTCTACAGGTATAGTACCAGAAGGCTGGGGGATAGCAAATGTCCTTTTGTTTGAGAAGGGGAGTAGAGACAACCCTGGTAATTATAGACCAGTGAGCCTTACTTCGGTTGTGGGCAAAGTGTTGGAAACTGTTGTAAGAGTTAGGATTTATAATCATCTAAAAAGGAATAAGTTGCTTAGGGATAGTCAACATGGTTTTGTGAAGGGTAGGTCTTGCTTCACAAACTTTATTGAGTTCTTTGAGAAGGTGACCAAACAGGTGGATGAGGGTAAAGTGGTTGATGCAGTGTATATGGATTTCAGTAAAGACGGTAGGCTACTGCACAAAATACAGAGGCATGGGATTGAGGGTGATTTAGCATTTTAGATCAGAAATTGGTTAGTTGAAAGAAGACAGGGGGTGGTGGTTGATGGGAAATGTTCATCATGGAGTTCAGTTACTAGTGGCGTGCCACAAGGATTGTTTTGGGGCTACTGCTGTTTGTCATTTTTATAAATGACATGATTGAGGGCAAAGAAGGATGGACTAGTAAATTTGTAGATGACACTAAGGTAGGTAGTCAGTGCCAAAGGTTGTTGTCAGTTACAGAGAGACATAGATAAGCTGCAGAGCTGGGCTGAGATGTGGCAAATGGAGTTTAATGCGGAAAAGTGTGAGATGATTCACTTTGGAAGCAACAGAAATAAAGATTACTGGGCTAGTGGTAAGATCCTTGGTGGTGTAGATGAGTAGAGAGATCTCGGTGTCCATGTACATTGATCCCTGAAAGTTGCCACCCAGGTTGATAGGGTCATTAAGAAGGCATACAGTGTGTTAGCTTTTATTAATAGAGGGATTGAGTTTCAGAGCCATGAGGTCATGCTGCAGCTGTACAAAACTCTGGTGCAGCCGCAATCGGAGTCTTGCGTACAGTTCTGGTCACTGCATTATAGGAAGGATATGGAAGCTTTGGAAAGGGTTCAGAGGAGATTTACTAGGGTGTTGCCTGGTATGGAGGGAAGGTCTTATGAGGAATGGCTGAGGGACTTGAGGCTGTTTTTGTTAGAGAGAAGATTGAGAGGTGACTTAATTGAGACATATATGATAATCAGAGGGTGGAAGGGAGAGCCTTTTTCTTCAAATGGTGATGACTAGCACAAGGGGACATAGCTTTAAATTAAGGGGTGATAGATATAGGACAGGTGTCAGAGGTAGCGTCTTTACTCAGACAGTAGTAGGGGTGTGGAACGCACTGCCTGCAGCAGTAGTAGACTCGCCAACTTTATGGGCATTTAAATGGTCATTGGATAGTCATTTGGATGATAATGGAATAGTGTAGGGTAGATAGGCTTCAGATTGGTTCCACAGGTCGGTGCAACATTGAGGGCCAAAGGGCCTGTACTGCGCTACAATGTTCTATGTTCTGTGAAGTATATATCAGCTATAG
>NC_057720.1:93928909-93930465 GCF_004010195.1 Chiloscyllium plagiosum | reverse complement strand
GGTGTGGGCACAGGTTTTACAGTTCCTGCGGTGGCAGGGGAAAGTGCCAGGATGGGAGGGTGGGTTGTAGGGGGGGCGTGGACCTCACCAGGTAGTCACGGAGGGAACGGTCTTTGCGGAAGGCGGAGAGGGGTGGGAAGGGAAATATATCCCTGGTGGTGGGGTCTGTTGGAGGTGGTGGAAATGTCGGCGGATGATTTGGTTTATGCGAAGGTTGGTAGGGTGGAAGGTGAGCACCAGGGGCGTTCTGTCCTTGATAACAGACAGTCACAGAATAATACTGGCAGTTTGACTGCGGGCTAACATTAAAACATAGGTCTGATTTAAAACCAAAAGCTGGTGAAGAAATAGCTGCACCTTTAATAAAGCAAGTTACTGTAGCTCATTGAGAGTTGTGTTTACACAATAGCTTTGTTCAAGCAGTGTGGGAGGAGAAATAAGACACCATGGCACTGGGTGTGTGCACAAAGTGAGATTCAGCCAGCAACAGGTTGCTGATTGGCTTATACAGTTGGGACCAGTTGCGGATGCTAGAGATCATTAGCCTAGCTTCATGTGTGTGCTTGGATCCTGGGCAGTTGGTGTGTGTGAAGGATGTATGGGCAGAAGGTCTCTAGACTGGAAGATGCATGGTCTGTTTTTAATCTCTGAAAAGTAACATAAGCCTTGAAGCTGTCAGTTATTCTTTCCTGCTATTTGATATCAGATGCTGCCTCGAACCGGTGACTCTGAACCATTTATATGTAAACTTTCTGATCCTCAGCAAAGAGGAGAGGATCTGGAGGAGAGGAGATTAAAGAAGAGGAAGCCTCGGGAAGAAAGAAAATTAAAGGGTGGCACGGTGGCTCAGTGGTTAGCACTGCTGCCTCACAGCGCCAAGGACCCCAGTGAGATTCCAGCCTCGGGCGACTGTCTGTGTGGAGTTTGCACATTCTCTCTGTATCTGCGTGGGTTTCCTCCCACAGTCCAAAGATGTGCAGGTCAGGTGAATTGGCCATGCTAAATTGCCCATAGTGTTCAGGGAAGTGTAGATTAGGTGCGTTTGACTAGGGTAAATGTAGAGTATTGGGTAGGGGAATGGGTTTGGGTGGGCTACTCTTCAGAGTCGGTGTGGATTAATAGAGTCATAGAGATGTACAGCACAGAAACAGACCCTTCAGTCCAACCCGTCCATGCTGACCAGATATCCCAACCCAATCTAGTCCCACTTGCCAGCATCTGGCCCATATCCCTCCAAACCCTTCCTATTCATATACCCATCCAGATGTCTTTTAAATGTTGCAATTGTACCAGCCTCCACCACTTTCCCCAGTAGCTCATTCCATACACGTACGACCCTCTGTGTGAAAAAGTTGCCATTTGGACTTTTTTTATATCTTTCTCCTCTCACCCTAAACCTATGCTCTCTAGTTCTGGACTCCCCCACCCCAGGGAACAGACTTTGTCTATTTACCCTAACCATGCCCCTCCTGATTTTATAAACCTCTATAAGGTCACCTCTCAGCCTCTGACACTCCAGGGAAAACAGCCCCAGCCTGTTCAGCCTCTCTCCATAG
>NC_057720.1:93906342-93928654 GCF_004010195.1 Chiloscyllium plagiosum | reverse complement strand
AGTGGCCTAACCAATGTCCTGTACAGCTGCAACATGACCTCCCAACTCCTGTACTCAATACTCTGACCAATAAAGGAAAGCATACCAAATGCCACCTTCACTATCCTATCTACCTGCGACTCCACTTTCAAGGAGATATGAACCTGCAAGTTTGTGAGACATGATTTCCCACACACAAAGCCATGTTGACTATCCCTAATCAGTCCTTGCCTTTCCAAATACATGTAAGCCTGTCCCTCAGGACTCCCTCCAACAACTTGCCCACCATCGACATCAGGCTCACCGGTCTATAGTTCCCTGGCTTGTCCCTACCACCTTTCTTAAACAGTGGTACCACGTTAGCCAACCTCCAGTCTTCTGGCACCTTACCTGTGACTATCGATCATACAAATATCTTAGCAGGAGGCCCAGTAATCACTTCCCTAGCTTCCCACAGAGTTCTAGGGTACACCTGATCAGGTCCTGGGGATTTATCCACCTTTATGCATTTCAAGACATCCAGCACTTCCTCCTCCGTAATATGCACATTTTTCAAGATGTCACCCTCTATTTCCCTACATTCTATACCTTCCATGTCCTTTTCCACAGTAAATACTGATGCAAAATACCCGTTTAGTATCTCCTACATCTCTTGCGGCTCCGCACAAAGGCCGCCTTGCTGATCTTTGAGGGGCCCTATTCTCTCCCTAGTTATACTTTTATCCTTAATGTATTTGTAAAACCCTTTGGATTCTCCTTAACAGTATTTGCAAAAGCTATCTCATGTCCCCTTTTTGCCCTCCTGATTTCCCTCTTAAGTATGCTCCTACTGCCTTTATACTCTTCTAAGGATTCACTCGATCTATCCTGACATATGCTTCCTTCTTTTTCTTAACCAAACTCTCAATTTCTTTAGTCATCCAGTATTCCCTATACCTACCAGCCTTTCCTTTCACCCTGACAGGAATATACTGTCTCTGGATTCTGGTTATCTCATTTCCGAAGGCTTCCCATTTTCCAGCCGTCCCTTTCCCTGCGAACATCTGCCCCCAATCAGCTTTTGAAAGTTCTTGCCTAAAACCATCCAAATTGTCCATTCTCCAATTTAGAATTTCAACTTTTAGATCTGGTCTATCCTTTTCCATAACTATTTTAAAACGAATAGAATTATGGTGGCTAGCTCCAAAGTGCTCCCCCACTGACACCTCAGTCACCTTAACACTATGGCATTCCCAGTCTATGTTTGAAAAGTTTAAATCCCCTACCATAACCACCCTATTATTCTTACAGATAACTAAGATCTGCTTACAAATTTGTTTCTCAATTTCCCTCTAACTCTTCGGGGGTCTGTAATACAATCCTAATAAGGTGATCATCCCTTTCTTATTTCTCAGTTCCACCCAAACAACTTCCCTGGATGTATTTCCGGGAATATCCTCCCTCAGCACAGCTGTAATGCTATCTCTTATCAAAAATGCTACTCCCCCTCGTCTCTTGCCTCCCTTTCTATCCTTCCTGTAGCATTTGTATCCTGGAACATTAAGCTGCCAGTCCTGTCCAACCCTTAGCCATGTTTCTGCAATTGCTATGATATCCCAGTCCCATGTTCCTAACCATGCCCTGAGTTCATCTGCCTTCCCTGTTCGGCCCCTTGCACTGAAATAAGTGCACTTTCGTTTATCAATCCTACCTTGTCCCTGCCTGCCCGGACTGTTTGACTCACTCCTTTTCCCAACTGTGCCAGTATTAGATTGATCCTTCACTATCTCTCTGGGTCCCACTCCCCCACCTTACTAGTTTAAATCCTCCTGAGCAGCTCTAGCAAATTTCTCTGCCAGTATATTAGACCCTTTCCAATTTAAGTGCAATCTGTCCTTCTTGTACAGGTCACTTCTACTCCAGAAGAGATTCCAATGTCCAAAAATGTGAATCCTTCTCCCAAACACCAGCTCCTCAACCATGCATTCATCCTGCTCCTCAGATGCTGCCTGACCTGCTGTGTTTTTCCAGCACCACTCTAACCTAGACTCTGATTTCCAGCATCTGCAGTCCTTACTTTTGCCATGCATTCATCTGCTCTATCCTCCTATTCCTACCCTCATGAGCTCGTAGCACCGGGAGTAATCCAGATATTATTAATCTCGAGGACCTCCTTTTTAAATTCTCCTAAATGTCTATATTCTCCCTTCAGAGTCTCAACTTCTTCCTTTCCTATGTCGTTGGTTCCAATGTGTACAATGACCTCTTGCTGACCCCTCTCCCCCGTGAGAACATTCTGCACCCTCTCTGAGATATCCTTGATCTTGACACCAGGGAGGCAACACACCATTCTGATTGTTCACTGCTGGCCACAGAAACATCAGTCAGTGCCTCGGATTAGAGAGTCCCCTAACACAATCAATCTCCTGGAACCCAACGTACCGCTCAACGCCAGAAACTTTGGCTGTTTGTGCTACATTCCCCTGAGAATCCATTAGCCCCTACAATTTCATACTTGTTTGAAATGGGGATGGATGGCCACAGAAGACTCACTCCTGTTTGACTCACTCCTTTTCCCAACTGTGCCAGTATCAGATTGATCCTTCACTATCTCTCTGGGTCCCACTCCCCCACCTTACTAGTTTAAATCCTCCTGAGCAGCTCTCGTAAATCTCCCTGCCAGTATATTAGACCCTTTCAAATTTAAGTGCAATCTGTCCTTCTTGTACAGGTCACTTCTACTCCAGAAGAGATTAGATTAGATTAGATTAGATTACAGTGTGGAAACAGGCCCTTCGGCCCAACAAGTCCACACCGCCCCGCCGAAGCGAAACCCACCCATACCCCTACATTTACCCCTTACCTAACACTACGGACAATTTAGCATGGCCAATTCACCTGACCCTGCACATCTTTGGACTGTGGGAGGAAACCGGAGCACCCGGAGGAAACCCACGCAGACACGGGGAGAATGTGCAAACTCCACACAGTCAGTCGCCTGAGGCGGGAATTGAACCCTGGTCTCTGGCGCTGTGAGGCAGCAGTGCTAACCACTGATTCCAATGATCCAACTACCTCTCTCACCTTTCCTGGAGTTAACCCATCTATGTGATTGTATCTGTGACTTTTCTCCCTTCCTGTAATTGCTAACCATCACACCCTTGTATTGCTTTTGAAAATTCCTTATTGCCTCTAACTGTCTCTCCAACAGATCTGTTCGATCTGATAAGATTTGCAACCAATGGCATTTATGGCAGATATAATCCTCAGTAACCCGTAAACTCTCCCTGAACTCTCACATCCGACAAAGAAGAGCATATCACTCTTCTTTGGGCTATTTTTGCTTCTTCCAATCTGTAGACCCAGAAAATAGCCCCGTCTTCTTCCTCTACAAAAACTGCCCCAGGCTAACGTAATACTTATGGCTTATATTTTTCAGTTTAATCAAGAGACATATCTCAATAAAAACATATAATCAAGACAGAACCCTCTCTACTCACTACTGCAGACTTACTAGGCTCCAAAGGCACACTTAAAACTATTCACTTATCTGTCTCTGTGTTGTGACCTCTCCCAAACAGGTTCCTCCAAGATCAGATGTGAATTTCACTGTGTGTGGATTTTGCCAGACGCACTCAGATGTTCAGCGATACATGAATTCAACAGCAAAGGCAGTAACTGTGCAGGTTCACTGCTCTGTCAGTTAGCAGTGTGAGTTTCTTTCTCTCTCTCTCTCCTGCACAGACCATGTGCTGCCTTTGTTTGTTCCTCTTCCTATTAAAAGTGCCATTGTTTCAACTTTTTTTCCTCCGAAGTTCCAAAAAAACGTTTCGGCCCAAGTGCCTGTTTCCACATTGGAGGGAATCTATGAAATTCTATAAAGTTGATGGACGAGTGCAACTGAAATTATACCCCAATATTTCTCTGTTCACCCTGAACACTATTTGTCACAGTCAGTGACAATGTACTACAGGGGCCTGATACCATAGCCAGTCACCAGATTTGACAGGCGTCTGTAAATACAGGCAGTCACACTGCCCTTAGGGAGCTCATACCACAGCCACTTACACTGTATTATGAACATCGCACAACACAGCCAGTCACACTGTACTACAGAGGCCTGATACAAGTCCCAATCACAGTTTACTACAGAGGCCTAATTTAAGGCCAAGTACTGCAAGATATCTCGTTGAGAAGAAGGATAATGATGGACTCACCCCACAGTCAAAGCAATTGAAGGAGGAGTGAAAGTATAGTCGCAGTCCACAGCCGTACATCTTTAGAAACATCTCGGAGAGAAAAAGTCCCAGAAAAGTGAACTCCGCATAATCTGAGAAAATGAAATATCTGGATTAGAAAGGCGTTTGATAAGGATCCCCATGGTAGGCTCATTCAGAAAGTAAGGAGACAAGGGACACAGGGAAAGTTTGCTGCCTGGATCCAGAATTGGCCGGCTCAAAGAAGACTGAGGGTGGAAGTAGATGGAAATTGTTCAGCCTAGAATTCGGTGACCAGTGGTGTTCCCCAGGGATCCGTTCTGGGACCTCTGCTCTTTGTGAATTTTACAAATAACTTGGATGAGGAAGTGGTAGGGTGGGCTAGTACGTTTGCCGATGACAGAAAGGTTGGTGGAGTTGTGAATGGCGTGACAGACTAGTTGTGGTTAGTGTTGTCGGTTACAGTGGGACATTGATAGGACGCAGAACTAGGCTGAGAAGTGGCAGATGAAGTTCAACCTGGAAAAGTGTGAACCTCCATTTCTTGACATTTTAAACTTCTCTGTGCCATTTTTTTTAGATTAGATTACTTACAGTGTGGAAACAGGCCCTTCGGCCCAACAATTCCACACCGCCCCGCCGAAGCGCAACCCCCTACATTTACCCCTTACCTAACACTATGGGCAATTTAGCATGGCCAATTCACCTGACCTGCACATCTTTGGACTGTGGGAGGAAACCGGAGCACCCGGAGGAAACCCACGCAGACACGGGGAGAATGTGCAAACTCCACACAGTCAGTCGCCTGAGGCGGGAATTGAACCCGGGTCTCTGGCGCTGTGAGGCAGCAGTGCTAACCACTGTGCCACCGTGCCAACTTTGTGTGAAAATCAGTCCAGAATCCACTCTTGAAGCACATGACTCTAATACATAGTGCAAGTCCCCTGTCCCCAACTATTTAAATAATTTGTTTCCATCTATGCTATCAGTTCCCTGAACATCCTGGAAACTTATCAAATCTCCCCTCAGTCTTTACGATTCCGAGGAAGACAACATGAACAAACTCTATCCACCTAGCATTCTTGTAAGTTTACGGTGAACTCCTTCCAAGGTCAAAACCTCCAGGCTGTGTGGTGGTGTCCAGAGTTGTTTCAGCCAAAGTCTTGTACAGTCAAAATAGATCTTCCATGTCCCTTCTTTACGGTTCTTATGAAAAAAAAAGCCTGCATTTATTAGCCTTCCGTTTAACTGTTTATTGGAGCTGCTCATGAGCTTCTGATAAAATACATACTGAGACAATCCCCCCAAGCATCTGCCCAACCTCAGCTGACCCTATTCTTTCCAGCCTTTCTGCACTTGGAGATCTCCCCATCCACCAATATCTGTTTGTAGTCTACACTGCTACCAATGCCATCCATCTGTGCAAGTTGGAAACATTTTGATGGCTCTACATGCTAGCATTTGGGGTGTTGACAAGTATAGGGAGCAAAAGGTAAAAACAATGACTGCAGATGCTGGAAACCAGGTTCTGGATCAGTGGTGCTGGAAGAGCACAGCAGTTCAGGCAGCATCCGAGGAGCAGCGAAATCAACGTTTTGGGCAAAAGCCCTTCATCAGGAATAAAGGCAGAGAGCCTGAAGCGTGGAGAGATAAGCTAGAGGAGGGTGGGGGTGGGGAGAGAGTGGCATAGAGTACAATAGGTCAGTGGGGAAGGAGATGAAGGTGATAGGTCGGGAGGAGAGGGTGGAGTGGATAGGTGGAAAAGGAGCTGGGCAGGTATGGCCCCATCAGGGATCACTAATCGCAGTCTTGACCAATATCTATACACCATCCCAACTCTGTCTCAGCATGTTCAGCAACTTTCCGAATCTGGTTTCGGTTTTAGTGAGAGGTTTTACCAAATGTCCACATTACTTTCTTCTGTTGACAATACCCTGCCCATTACTTCCTGCCAGCTGTTCCATAACTTTGGGACGATGAGCTTGAAACTACTTGATTGGCTGGGAAGCGCTTTCGGATGTTCCCAGCTGGTGAACATGAGGTGAAAATGGCAACCTCTCACTGCACAGCCACAAGGGAACTGACTGGGGCTGAGACTGCATCGCGTAAAAGGCAATGACGACCCTGGGTCTGAGTGATCTTGTGGTCAGGTTTCAATACTGAGAGAAGCAGAGAGGAAACGTTGGAGAAAGTCTGTCCACACAGAGTAATCATCTGTGTTGACTCCCTGTTCTGGGGTGTGGGGACAGGATTGGGAAAGAAATGGCTAGTCATGGCATCATAATGTGTATCATACAAAGAGCAGTGGGAGCATGCAATCCTGACTTCCAAAATAAAAAAAGCTGGCAGTCAATTACAACTTCCAAAATTGGAATGAACGGATTAGGAATGGAATATCAATGTATCTAGCCTATGGTTGGAAATCCAATGTTGGTATTTCAGTCTGAAGTAGGCAGCTAATAATCACAAGGATAGGAAGGCTTGCCCTCATGGTCAGTGTTGGGGTGGCCTGGCCCTCTCCCCCAGGGACACTCTGAAACAGACACTTGGTACTCACAGAGGAAGTTGGTGAGCCATAAAGGCTGATCATAGTGGACAATAGCGACACACACTGTGTTGAGGGCCACTAGGCTCAGGACAATCCAGTAGAAGGCGTGGGACTTGACCATGTGACGGATGGAGATGCGCAGCATGCGCTCTTTCCGGCGGAAATAGGATGAGCCCTCCAGCAGCTTGGTGCTCTTGATGCTGGCCCTTGCTAAAGGTGAACCTGGAAAGAGTGACAAATCAGTCAACTTAGGTCCAAGCGAACAGACCACACCCATTGCAAAAAGCAAACTCAAAGGAAACTGTCTATAAACTACGATAAACACTTTGGAAACAGCACAGGGCTGGAATTGGGTGCAAAGGGCCAGCATACACAGTGGCTGGCTGAATGGTCACCTTCAGTCTGTAACCTTCCGATTAAGTGATAAGGCATCACTGGAACTGACTGTCATTTCCAGGGTCGTCCAACATCCTGACAGCACTCCAATGTGTTCTTGATCAGAAAATAGATTGGGATAATACGGATACCAGGATAATAATGGGACCTGGAAGGATGATACCTGGATAATAATGATACATGAACTAATAATGATTCCTGATCTAATAAGCATTATTATCCAGCTGCATGATCATGTTACCTGGTGTAATAATGAATCATGGGCAGTGACAATGCCTGGCTGATAATGATATCAGCATCACTATGATCACTGGAATAACATGACAAGTGGACTCATCAAGAAAGAGGATAATAATTTAACACCTGATTAATAATGATAGCTGAATAATACTGACATCTGGACTAACAATAAAATCTGGATAATAATGATAGTCAGATAATAACAATATCTGTACTAATAATGAAAGCTGGATGATGATGTTAGCTGATGATGTACCCAGGCATGATAGTGATGATGATGTACCCAGGCATAACAGTGATGATGATGATGATGATGATGATGATGATGATGTAGTACCCAGACATGATGGTGATGATGATGATGTACCCAGGCATGATAGTGATGATGATGATGATGTAGTACCCAGACATGATAGTGATGATGATGATGTACCCAGGCATGATAGTGATGATGGTGATGATGATGTACCCAGACATGATAGTGATGATGATGAGGATGATGATGATGTAGTATCCAGACATGATGGTGATGATGATGATGTACCCAGGCATGATAGTGATGATGGTGATGATGATGATGTACCCAGACATGATAGTGATGATGATGATGATGATGATGGAGCAGGAGAAAGTGAGGTCTGCAGATGCTGGAGATCAGAGCTGGAAATGTGTTGCTGGAAAAGCGCAGCAGGTCAGGCAGCATCCAGGGAACAGGAGAATCGACGTTTCGGGCATAAGCCCTTCTTCAGGATGATGGAGCACCCAGACATGATGATGATGATGATGTACCCAGACATGATGGTGATGATGATGTACCCAGGCATGATAGTGATGATGATGATGATGATGTAGTACCCAGACATGATAGTGATGATGATGTAGTACCCAGACATGATGGTGATGATGATGTACCCAGACATGATAGTGATGATGATGATGATGATGTAGTACCCAGACATGATAGTGATGATGATGATGATGATGATGATGATGATGATGATGATGTAGTACCCAGACAATAAAGATACCTGGATAATAAAGATAAAAATGGAAAGAATGAAGAAAGCTGTACATCAGAAACAAAAATGGAAATTGCTGGAAAAGCTCAGCAGCATCTGTGGAGGGAAATCAGAGTTAATGTTTCAGATCGAGTGACCCCTCCTCAGAACTGTAGAATAGTTGTGGAACTCAAAATAGTGTGACCAGATAATAAAGATACCGAGACAATAATAATACCTAGACTAATAATGACAAAGGGATAATAATTATGCCTGGACTCATAATGATTCTTCATTATGATTAGATTCCCTACAGTGTGGAAACAGACCATTCGGCCCAACCAGTCCACACCAACCCTCTGAAGAGTAACCCACCCAGACCCATTTCCCTCTGACTAATGCACCTAACACTATGGGCAATTTAGCCTGGCCAATCCACCTGACCTGCACATCTCTGGACTGTGGGAGGAAACTGGAGTACCTGGAGGAAACCCACGCAGACACGGGGAGAATGTGCAAACTCCACACAGACAGTCGCCTGAGGTTGGAATTGAACCTGGGACACTGGTGCTGTGAGGCAGCAGTGCTAACCACTAAGCCACTGGGCAACCCCCCCCCCCCTTTTTTTTAAATGATACCTGAATTAATAATGACACCTGGTTGAATAAGGAATCCTGGACTAATAATCACAAACAAAAACAGAGGTTACTGGAAAAGCTCAGCAGGTCTGGCAGCATCTGTGAAGAGAAATCAAAGTTAATGTTTCGGGTCTGGTGACCCTTCCTCAGAACTGATAGTAGCGAGGAAAATATTGATTCATATGCAGAGGATATGGTAGGGAAGGGCGAAAGGAGTAAACATTAGGTGGGGATGGAACCCAAAGAGAGAGAAGTTAGACAGATGAAGGAATCAATAATGATCTGGTTGGGAGGGTGAATAGCTGTTAATGGAGACTGTTAGGCAGTGTGTATGGCGGACTGTGTGGTAACAAGGCCAGGTGTGTCTGGTCGGGGACTGGGTCATGGGGGAGTTCAGGCCCTAAAATTGTTGAAATCGATATTGAGTCCGGAGGGCTGCAGGGTCCCCAAGCAGAAAATGAGGAGTTGTTCTTCCAGCTTGTCCTGAGCTTCACTGGAGCACACTGCAGCAAGCCTGAACCAGAGGTGGTGGCAAGGGAACGTGGTAGCCTGTTAAAGGGGCAGGCAACTGGAAGCTCAGGCTCTTTTTTACAGGCAGAACGTAGAATGCAGTCGATGAGATTGTGAGAAGTGCAAGTATAAATGCTGCTTCATCTGGAAGGTATGTTTGGGCACTCAGATACTGAGGAGGGAGGAGCTAAATGGGCAGGTGTTAATCCTTCTGCAGTTGCCAGGGGAAGGCGCCTGGGGCTTTGGAGGGGGGTTGGAAGTAAAAGAACAGTGGATGTCCCGGAGGGAATGGTCGCTACGGAAGGCAGACAAGGCAGGGGAGGGGGATATATGTTTGGTGGTGGCATCTCACTGGAGGGGGCAGAAATAGCAGCCGATGATCTGCTGGATGTGGATGCTAGTGGGATGGTAGGTGAGGACAAGAGGAACCCTCTCACTGTTGCAGGAGGAAAGAGAGGTGATGAGGGTGAAGTACGGGAGACGAGTCAGACCCTGTTGAGGACCAGGTCGACAACACTGCTGGGGAATCCTCAGTTGAGGAAGAAGGTGGCCAGTTCAGAGGCTCCCTTGTCGAAGATGGCCTCATTGGAACATTTGCGATGAATCAGAAGAATTGGGAGAATGGAATGGAGTCTTTACAGGAAACATGGTGTGAGCACATATAGTCCAAGTAGCTGTAGGACCCGGTGGGTTTATAGTGGATATTAGTGATCAGCTAATCCCGAGAAATGGAAACAGAGATGTCAAGGAAGGGAAGAGTGGAGTCAGAGATAGACCAGGTGAAAATGGATTAATAATGAAAGTGCTGAAAATGTGTTGCTGGAAAAGCGCAGCAGGTCAGGCAGCACCCAAGGAGCAGGAGAATCGACATTTCAGGCATGAGCCCTTCTTCAGGAAGGGCTGCCTGACCTGCTGCGCTTTTCCAGCAACACATTTTCAGCTCTGATCTCCAGCATCTGCAGTCCTCACTTTCTCCTAATAATGAAAGTGGACTGATAATGATTCCTAGTTCCTGAAAGTGGCCACACAAATAGATAGGGTGGTAATAAAGGTGTATGGCATGCTTGCCTTTATTGGTTGGGGCCAATAAGTGTGATGCTGGAAAAGCACAGCTGGTCAGGCAGCATCCAAGGAGCAGGAGAGTCGACGTTTTGAGCATAAGCTCTTCGTCAGGAATGAGGGGTGGCCCAAAGGGGCCGAGAGATAAATGGGAGGGGGATAGGGTGGGGAGGGGGGGAAGGCAATAGGTAGATGCAAGTGGGGGTGATAGGTCAGAGCAGAGGGTCGAGTGGATAGGTGGGTAGGAAGATGGATAGGTGGGACAGTTCAAGAGGGCGGTGTCGAATTAGAGGATTGGATCTGGGATAAGGTGGGGGAAGACGAGATAAGGAAACTGGTGAAATCAACATTGATTCCTTGTGGATGGAGGGTCCCGAAGTGGGAGATGAGGCGTTCTTCCTGTAGCTATCGAGTGGCTAGGATTTGGCGGTGGAGGAGGCCCAGGATTTGCCTTGGCAGAGTGGGAGGGGGAGTTGATGAAATCAGCCACAGGGCAGTGGGGTTGTTTAGTGCGTGTGTCCCAGAGATGTTCTCTGAAGTCTTCCGCAAGTTGGCGTCCTGTCTCCCCAGTTTGGGGAGACCACATTGCGAGCAATTGTGAGGTGTTTGGAGGTGCAGGGTAATCTCTGCTGAATGTGGAAGGATCCTTTGGGGCCTTAGATGGAGGTGAGGTGGGGTGAAGTGAGGTGATGGCGCAGATTTTACACCTCTTGTGATGGCAAAGTAAGGTGCCGGGAATGGAGGGTGGATTGGTGGGTGGGTGTGGATCTAATGATGAAGTCGTGGAGGGAATGGTCTCTGTGGAATGCTGAAAGGAGTTTGGAGGGAAATATATATCTGATGGTACAGTCTGAATGTAGGTGGTGGAAATGGCAGGGGATGATGCGTTGTATCTGGAGGTTGGTAGGGTGGAATGTGAGGACAAGGAGTGTTCTGTCCTTGTTGTGATGGGAGAGATGGGGTTCAAGAGCGGGGGTATGGGAAGTGGAGGAGATGTGCTGGAGGGCATTGTTGACCATGTGGGAGGGGAGATTGCGGTCCTTGAAGTGGGAGGTCAACTGGATAATTATAGCTGGATATTAATGAGAGCTGGACAGTATTGGTAACTGGATAACAACAAAAGCTGGTTATTAATAATAACAATGCTATCTGGTTAATCACGATAGCTAGATAGTAATGATAGCTAAATATTATAGATATTTGGGGAATATTAATAGCTGGATAACAATGCAAGTGGGATATTCATGGAAGGTGGCTAACAAGAATAGCTAAATATTAATGAGAGCTGGATAGTAATGACTACTGGATAACAACGAGAGCTAAATATTAATGAGAGCTGGATAGTAATGACTACTGGATATCAACGAGAACTAAATATTAATGAGGGCTGGATAGTAATGACTACTGGATAACAACGAGAGATAAATATTAATGAGAGCTGGATAGTAACGACTACTGGATAACAACGAGAGCTAAATATTAATGGGAGCTCGATAGTAATGACCACGGGATAACAACGAGAGCTAAATATAAATGAGAGCTGGATAGTAATGACTTCTGGATAACAACGAGAGCTAAATATTAATGAGGGCTGGATAGTAATGACTACTGGATAACAACGAGAGCTAAATATTAATGAGAGCTGGATAGTAATGACTACTGGATAACAACGAGAGCTAAATATTAATGAGAGCTGGATAGTAATGACTACTGGATAACAACGAGAGCTAAATATTAATGAGAGCTGGATAGTAATGACTACTGGATAACAACGAGAGCTAAATATTAATGAGAGCTGGATAGTAATGACTACTGGATAACAACGAGAGCTAAATATTAATGAGAGCTGGATAGTAATGACTACTGGATAACAACGAGAGCTAAATATTAATGAGAGCTGGATAGTAATGACTACTGGATAACAACGAGAGCTAAATATTAATGAGAGCTGGATAGTAATGACTACTGGATAACAACGAGAGCTAAATATTAATGAGAGCTGGATAGTAATGACTACTGGATAACAACGAGAGCTAAATATTAATGAGAGCTGGATAGTAATGACTACTGGATAACAACGAGAGCTAAATATTAATGAGAGCTGGATAGTAATGACTACTGGATAACAACGAGAGCTAAATATTAATGAGAGCTGGATAGTAATGACTACTGGATAACAACGAGAGCTAAATATTAATGAGAGCTGGATAGTAATGACAACTGGATAACAACGAGAGCTAAATATTAATGAGAGCTGGATAGTAATGACAACTGGATAACAACGAGAGCTAAATATTAATGAGAGCTGGATAGTAATGACAACTGGATAACAACGAGAGCTAAATATTAATGAGAGCTGGATAGTAATGACAACTGGATAACAACGAGAGCTAAATATTAATGAGAGCTGGATAGTAATGACAACTGGATAACAACGAGAGCTAAATATTAATGAGAGCTGGATAGTAATGACAACTGGATAACAACGAGAGCTAAATATTAATGAGAGCTGGATAGTAATGACAACTGGATAACAACGAGAGCTAAATATTAATGAGAGCTGGATAGTAATGACAACTGGATAACAACGAGAGCTAAATATTAATGAGAGCTGGATAGTAATGACAACTGGATAACAACGAGAGCTAAATATTAATGAGAGCTGGATAGTAATGACAACTGGATAACAACGAGAGCTAAATATTAATGAGAGCTGGATAGTAATGACAACTGGATAACAACGAGAGCTAAATATTAATGAGAGCTGGATAGTAATGACAACTGGATAACAACGAGAGCTAAATATTAATGAGAGCTGGATAGTAATGACTACTGGATAACAACGAGAGCTAAATATTAATGAGAGCTGGATAGTAATGACAACTGGATAACAACGAGAGCTAAATATTAATGAGAGCTGGATAGTAATGACAACTGGATAACAACGAGAGCTAAATATTAATGAGAGCTGGATAGTAACGACTACTGGATAACAACGAGAGCTAAATATTAATGAGAGCTGGATAGTAACGACTACTGGATAACAACGAGAGCTAAATATTAATGAGAGCTGGATAGTAATGACCCACGGGATACAACGAGAGCTAAATATAAATGAGAGCTGGATAGTAATGACTTCTGGATAACAACGAGAGCTAAATATTAATGAGGGCTGGATAGTAATGACTACTGGATAACAACGAGAGCTAAATATTAATGAGAGCTGGATAGTAATGACCACTGGATAACAACGAGAGCTAAATATTAATGCGAGCTGGATAGTAACGACTACTGGATAACAACGAGAGCAGAAATATTAATGAGAGCTGGATAGTAATGACCACTGGATAACAACGAGAGCTAAATATTAATGAAAGCTGGATAATAACGACTACTGGATAACAACGAGAGCTAAATATTAATGAGAGCTGGATAATAACGATAGCTGGATAACAATGAAAACTGGTTGTGAATGATATCCGGATAATAATGCTAGCTGGTTAATCATGCCAACTGGATAACAATGAGAGCTGGATCGTAGTGAAAGCTGCATATTAATGAGAGCTGGATAGCAATGATATCTGGATAGTAATGACAGCTGGATAATAATGATAGCTGAATAACTATGCAAGCTGGATATTATAGAAAGATGGATAATAATGATAGCTAGGTATTAATCATAGCTGGATATTACCGATCGCTGGATAATATTAATAGCTGGATAACAATGCAAGTGGGATATTCATGAAAGATGGTTAACAATGAAAGCTGGATATTAATGAGAGCTGGATAACAATGAAAGCTGGATATTAATGATATCTCAATAATAAAGATAGCTGGATATTGATGATCGCTGGTTAACAATGCATGCTGGATGTAAATGATAGCTGGATAATAATGAAATCTGGATATTAATGATATCTGAATAATAATTATAGTTGGTATTTATGAAAGATGGATACTAATGATATCTGAATAATAATGGCATCTGGATAACGACAGCTGGATATTATGATAGCTGTACAATATTGATCGCTGGATAACAATGATAACTGGATATCAATGATATCTGGTTAATAATAACAGGTGGATAGTAATGATAGCTGGATAATCGTGATCGTGGGATAGTAATGATGCCTGGACTAATAATGATAGCTGGATAATTACAGTCCCAGGATAATAATGATACCTTGACCAATAATAGTACCTGGACAATCATTTTACCCAGATAACAAAAAATCCTGGTTTGATTTGATACTGATTGAATAATAAAATTGGCACAATTAATTATCACTGAAAAATAATGATATCTGAATTTTTAATAAAACCAGGATAAAAATGATACCTGGACTAACAATGAAAGCTGGATGGACTAATAATGATACCTGGATAATAATTTCCTTTGGCTAATAATGATACCTGGATAATAATGATTTAGCTTGCCACTGAGGAATTGGGAGATGAATGAAAGATCAGGTTTAGTGGAAAGCAGAGATCTCAGAGGGTTCTAGGAATGGAGGAGTTTACAAAGGTAAGATTGGATATTGGAATGAGAATCTAAAATATGAAGGCATTTCCAGAATGGGAGTCATTGTAGGTCAGTGAGTACAGGGTTAGTGAGTGAATGGAATGGAGCATGAGTTCAGAGAGAGTCAACAGTTTGGTCAAGGTCTGGATTGAAGGTTTTGGAGTCATTGAGATGTACAGCATGGAAATAGATCCTTCGGTCCAACCCGTCCATGCCGACCAGATATCCCAACCCAATCTATTCCTACCTGCCAGCACCTAGTCCATATCCCACCAAACCCTTCCTATTCATATACCTGTCCAAATGCCTCTCAAATGTTGCAATTGTACCAGCCTCCACCCTTCCTCTGGCAGCTCATTCCATACACGTACCACCCTCTGCGTGAAAAAATTGTCCCTTAGGTCTTTTATATCTTTCCCCTCTCACCCTAAACCTATGCCCTCCAGTTCTGGACTCTCCCACTCCAGGGAAGAGGCTTTGTCTATTTATCCTATCCATGCCCCTCATGATTTTATAAACATCTATAAGGTCACTCCTCAGCCTCCGATGCTCCAAGGAAAACAGCCCCAGCCTATTCAACCTTTCCCTATAGCTCAAATCCTCCAACCCTGGCAACATCCTTGTAAATATTCCCTGAACCCTTCCAAGTTTCACAACATCCTTCCTCTTCATATGTCAGTCCTGCCATCTCAGGAATCAATCTGGTAAATTATTATTGCCCTTCCGTGTTCCTCAGATAAGGACAAAACTGCACACAGTCCTCCACGTGTGGTCTCACCAAAGCCTTGCCCAAGTGCAGCAAGACATCCCTGCTCCTATCCCCTAATCCTCTCGTTATGCAGGTGAACATACCTTTGCCTACTTTTCTGCATCGTCCACACAGCTCATTGACGTTTTTAGATGATGCTGCTAAGAGGCAGTGTATAGGTGAGACATGGTCCAATACCTACCGACAGAAGAGATTTCAGTGTAGTGGTCATCACTCGATTCTGTATGGATCATCTCCATTCGTCCCTTCTTGATTGTTGCTCTTCTAAGGACTGAAAACAAAGGGTTAATTGATCTGACATGGAGCCCCTCCTCCTCCCTTTGGAAATCCTGGTGAAGTTATTGGGTGAAGCTGTCTGCTACATCAATACGTGATGAACAGTGAGGTAGCGTGCCCGGGGTTGCAATGGGAGTGAATGTGGATCAGTTGTTACTATAGCATTACACCAAACTGAACGCAGCACTCAGAGTGGAACCTGCCACCTGCTTTCTCCCCTTTCACATGATAGCCCTGAGGAGGTGATGGTGATCTTTCTTGATGAATGCTTTGACTCCAAGTGGTGACAGTGCTCCCCAATGTAACTGGTGAAGGAAATCCTAGTGCATTGAGCAGGTTAGTGAAGTGTATAATGTGTACCCTGTCCGTCTCTTTCTCCAGCACTCATTACATATCCTGGCTGAACATTCAACCCCAGTCACTGAACATCATGATTTGTCACACACTGTCATTTCTCACACATCACAGGTGGAATCAATTTAACTTCTTTCTCTCTCACTTTCGTCCTGTCTGTCTCTTTGCATCTCCACCCATTTTGTCTTGTACTGTTCACCAATTCTTCCTCCAACTGGGGCAGCATGGTGGCTCAGTGGTTAGCACTGCTGCCTCACAGGTTTGATTCCAGCCTTGGGTGATTGTATGGTGTTTGCACATTCTCTGCGTGCATTTCCTCCGGGTGCTCCGGTTTCCTCCCACAGTCCAAAGATGTGCAGGTCAGGTGAATGGGCCATGTGAAACTGCCCGTAGTGTTAGGTGCATTAGTCAGAGGGAAATGGGTCTGGGTGGGTTACTCTTCAGAGTGTCAGTGTGGACTAGTTGGGCCGAATGGTCTGTTTCCACACTGTAGGGGAATCTAATCTACCATTACTGCCTTCTTACCTATCCGAAGCTTTTCCACACTTCCTCATCTGAGCAACTGTCTCTTTAGTCTGTCCATCCCTCTCTCTCTCCCTCTATTCTATCTTTCCCAATATTTTCTTCTCTATTCCACCCAAAACTATCTCCACTCCCTCCTTTGTCTCCCTTCCCCTCCTCTGTCTGTCTGCCTCTCTCTCTCTCTCTTCCCCCACTCTCTGTCGCCCTCTCTCCCTTCTCCCTCCTCTGTTGCTATCACTCCCTCCTCTGTCACGCTCTCTCTCTCTCCCTCCTCTATCTTTCCCTCTCCTCTCTTTCCGACGGTCCAGTGAAGAAAGACCCAGCCTCTCCTTATAACTCAAACCTTCCATTCCCAGCAACATCTTGCTCCTTTTCTCATTCGGTTTTCTATCCGTTGCTAATTTTGTCATTTCTTTCACCTTTTCTTTGCCTGTTCCTACTGCCATTAAAATTAGGGCTGATAGAGCACAGTTCCTGATCCTGGCTAGCAGTGAGCAGACTGTAGTCACTGCTGAGAATCTCTGTTACAGTATTACAATCTCTATGGCAACTGATGACTTTTTAAGTTAAGAAATTCAGACTTCCAGATAATAGCTGAAAGAATGTCACAACAAGATTTCACTTGACTTTTATGACTGTTTACAGTAACAAAAGACTAAACATCATATTATTGATTAACCACTAACTTGGAGGCAACTTATACTTAAAACCACCAACAAAACATGGTTATAGTTGTTGGAGGTCAGTCCAGGACATCTCTGCGCAGTTCCTCAGGGTAGTGTCCTAGGCCCAACCATCTTCAACTGCTTCATAAACGACCTTCCCTTCATTACAAGGTCAGAGGTGGAGATGTTCGCTGATGATTGCACAACATTCAGCACCATTCGAGACTCCTCAGAAATTGAAGCTGTTCATGTTCAAATTCAACAAGATCTGGATAATATCCAGGCTTGGGCTGACAAGTAATATTCGTGCCACACAAATGCCAGGCAATGACCATCTCCAATAAGAGACAATCTAATCATCAACACTGACATTCTATTGCCTTACCATTGCTGAAACCCCTCAAACTGAACAGGACTCACCATATAAATACGGTGGCTACAAGAATACATCATATTCTGGGAAATTCACCAATGATCCTGAGACAGCATCTTTCAATCCCATGACCACTTCCATCTAGAAGGACAAAAGCAGCAGATACATGGGAGCACCAAGTTCCCCTCCAAGCCACTCACCATCCTGACTTGCAAATATATTGCCAACCCTTCACTGTCATAGAATCATAAAGTCATAGAGATGTACAGCACGGAAACAGACCCTTCAGTCCAACTTGTCCATGCTGACCAGAATCCCTCCCTAAAGGGCATTGTGGGTCAACCAACTGCATGTGGACTGCAGCAGTTCAAGAATGCAGCTCACCATCACCTTCTGAAGTGCAACTAGGGACAAGCAATGAATGATGGCCCAGCCTGCATCATCTCCATCCCAGAAGGAGATGCCAGAACTCTTTTACCATGAAGTAAATGGAATTTAATGTACACCTATTTACACACAACATTCGCAAACATTTGTTGGGCTTTGGAAACTCTCATTCTATCCACCATGAGCACATAGGCTCCTGCCACTGGCCCCAAATGTAAACACCTTGCACTGTCTTTGGTGTAAAACCATTTAATCTCCAGCAATCTAACCAGCCAGGCTTGCTGTCAGTCACACTTCAGAACAGATCACGTGGACCCTTCCCTTAGTCTTAAAGGCACAATCCCAAAACATAATGGTTGTTACAGCAGTCGGTGCAACTGAATACCACTATTACCTGGTTGTATTATCGTTACACTAATAATCCAGGAACCCAGGTAACATTCTGGGAACCTGGTTCAAATCCTGCCACAGCACATGAATTCAATAAAAATCTGGGATCAAAAGTCGAATGACGACCATGATTCTAATAAAAACCCATGTGCTTCACTAATGTCCTTTCGGGCAGGAAATCTGCTGTCCTTACCAAGCCTGGCTTACATGCGACTCCAGACCCACAGCAATGTGTTTGATTCTTAATCACCCTCTGTGTAATTAGGAATGGCCAATAAATGCTGGCCTGACTAGTCCCACCTTCATCCCATGAATGAATAAAAACAAAGTCCCACTGACCCATCCAAAAACGGGTTTCACTACACAAAGCCCAAAATTCTTCCATCACAGTGAATAAGAAGCTTTGACATTTTAACAGCTCGGTTCACGATGGTTGCAGGTGCTCAAGATGGTGAAGTACATTATCCAGAGCAAAATGTAATCAGAACAGAGGCTGTGGAGGTTGGATAGCCAGACCTGAGCAGGATTCCCCCCTTGCTTTGGGTGTACAGGGCTCTGTTGAAGGGCTGGTGTATCAGCAGGCAGAGAAGAACACGTGTCTTACCATCCAGTGCAGATTTCTCCCCAGCATTTTTATTTTCTTCCAACAGCATAACCTCCTCTGTTGGGGTGAGAAAGATACAGAGAGATGGATGCAGTTAGTCTGAAACTTCACAACGGGTCCTAGCATCCCACATTCAGAACCACTGACAATCCGACTGGTCCTGTCCTGAGTTAACATTGTTACACGTGTCAAGGTTTTGGATTTGATGTGGAGCTACTGGCATTAACTTTAGAGGCTCAGTATCAACAGGAAGATTATTGGCATGGGAGCTGGGGAGTTAAGTGATTAGAAAGGTCTTAGTGAGTTTTGAGAAGATTTGTAGCTCGAGTTGAGGTTTTGGATGTGGGTTTGCTCGCTGAGCTGCAAGGTTCATTTCCAGACGTTTCGTCACCCTACTAGGTAACATCTTCAGTGGGCCCCAGGCGAAGCAATGCTGAAAATTCCTGCTTTCTACTTATATGTTTGGGTTTCATCACCAACCCAAAGAAACCCAGACATATAAATAGAAAGCAGGAATTTGCAGCATTGCTTTGCCTGAGGCCCACTGAAGATGTTACCTAGTAGGGTGACGAAACGTCTGGAAATGAACCTTGCAGCTCAGCAAGCAAACCTACATCCAAAAGATTAGAAAGGTTGATGGATTTACATAGAGACATAGAAACTTGGAGTAGGAGTAAGCCATTCAGCTTTTTTCAGCCTGCTCTGTCATTTAAAATGATCATGCCTGTTCAGCCAACTCAGTACCCTGCTCCCACTTTCTCCTCATACCCTTAGAGATCTTAGGACTAAAGGGATCAATCTAACTCCTGCTTGAAAACATTCAATGTCTTTATGTGGCAGTGAATTCCATAGGCTCACCATTCTCTGGGTGAAGACATTTCTCCTCATCTCAATCCTAAATGGCCTATCCCGTGACGCCTTGTTCTGAGTTCCTCAGTCATTGGGGAATTCCTATATTTACCCCGTCTTATCTGTGAGAATGTTATTGTTTTCCAAGAGGTAGCTCTTCATTCTTTGAAACTCCAGTGAGTATAGTCCTAACTTCTGGTCCGTCTTCATACGACAGTGCTGCCATCCCAGGAATCAGTCTGGTAAACCCTCATTGCACTTCCTCCGTAGGCAGAACATCCTTCCCTGGAGGAGACCACACTGCACACAGTCCTCCAGGTAGAGTCTCACCAAGGCCCTGTTCAATTGCAGCAAGACATCCCTGTTCCTGTACTTGAACCCTCTCACTATGAAGGACAACGTACCATTTACCTGCTGCAGCTGTATACTTACTTTTGGCGACTGGTGTATGAGAACCCCCAGATCTTGTCCTGCCTCCCCCTTTCCCATCCTATCACTATTCAGATAATAAACTACGTTCCTGTTTTTGCTCCGAAGTGGATAACTTCACATTGATCCACATTATGCTTTATCCACCATGCATTTGCCCACTCACTCAATTGGTTCAGATCTTACTGAAGTGCCTCAGCATCCTCCTCACAGATCACCTTCCATCTCGATTTTACGTCATCTGTAAAGTTGGACATATTACATTTTGTTGCCCATCTAAATCATTAACATATATTGTTGAATAGCTGGGGTCCAAGCACTGATCCCTGACATAACCCACTAGTCACGGGCTGACCCTTGGAAAAAGACCCATTTATTCCTACTCTTTGTTTCCTGTCTTCTAACCAGTTCTCAATCCATGTCAGTACACTACCCCCAATCTGCCATGTGCTTAAATTTTAATTTGGGGCAATAAGGGGTTGAGAGTGTGGGGGGAAATCAGATCTCAGAAATTGAGTTTGATCCTTTCTGTTCAGATGGTGGCATTAAAGTTAAGGCTGACATTATGAGTGGAGATTACCAGGATTAGGTTCAGCACTGAGGCATTCAAGTTAGTCAGAGGAGAAAGTGAGGTCTGCAGATGCTGGAGATCAAAGTTGAAACTTTATTGCTGGAACAGCACAGCAGGTCAGGCAGCATCCAGGGAACAGGAGATTCGACGTTTCAGGCACAGGCCCTTCTTCAGGAATGAGCAGAGAGTGTTCAGCAGGAGAAGATAAAAGGTAGGGAGGAGGGACTTGGAGGAGGGGCGTTGGAAATGTGATAGGTGGAAAGAGGTCAAGGTGAGGGTGATAGGTCGGAGTAGGATGGAGGCGGAGAGGTCAAGAAGAAGACTGCAGGTCAGGAAGGCGACGTGGTCGACGGTGCCCTCCACCGCATCTCCTCCACTTCCCGCTCCTCCGCCCTTGAGCCCCGCCCCTCCAAACCCCACCAGGACAGAACCCCACTGGCCCTCACCTACCACCCCACCAATCTCCATGTACAGCGCATCATCCACCGTCACTTCCGCCACCTCCAAACAGACCCCAGCACCAAGGATATATTTCCCTCCCCTCCCCTACCAGCCTTCCGTACAGACCACTCCCTCCGCCACTCCCTTGTCAGATCCACACCAGCTACCGACCCAACCTCCACTCCCGGCACCTTCCCCTGCAACCGCAGGAGGTGCAACACTTGCGCCCACACCTCCCCCCTCACTTCTCTCCAAAGCCCCAAAGGAAACTTCCATATCCGCCACAGATTCACCTGCACCTCCACCCACATCATCTACTGCATCCGCTGCAGCCGGTGTGGCCTCCTCTATATTGGGGAGACAGGCAGCCTACTTGCGGAGCGATTCAGGGAGCACCTCTGGGACACCCGGACGAACCAACCCAACCACCCTGTAGCACAGCATTTCAACTCCCCCTCCCACTCCACCGAGGATATGCAGGTCATTGGACTCATCCACCGCCAAACCACAACAACCCGACGGTCGGAGGAGGAGCATCTTATCTTCCGACTGGGAACCCACCAACCACAGGGGATGAACTTGGACCTCAC
>NC_057720.1:93899181-93904755 GCF_004010195.1 Chiloscyllium plagiosum | reverse complement strand
GCATTTCAACTCCTCCTCCCACTCCACCGAGGATATGCAGGTCATTGGACTCATCCACCGCCAAACCACAACAACCCGCCGGTCGGAGGGGGAGCGTCTTATCTTCCGACTGGGAACTCTCCAACCACAGGGGATGAACTTGGACTTCACCAGTTTCTTCATCCCTCCTCCCCCCACCTTGTCTCAGCCGAGTCCCTCCCGCCCGGCACCGCCTTCCTGGCCTGCAGTCTTCTTCTTGACCTCTCTGCCTCCATCCTACTCCGACCTATCACCCTCACCTTGACCTCTTTCCACCTATCACATTTCCAACGCCCCTCCTCCAAGTCCCTCCTCCCTACCTTTTATCTTCTCCTGCTGAACACTCTCTGCTCATTCCTGAAGAAGGGCCTGTGCCCGAAACGTCGAATCTCCTGTTCCCTGGATGCTGCCTGACCTGCTGTGCTGTTCCAGCAATAAAGTTTCAACATTCAAGTTAGTCATGAGAGTTAGGTTTAATTTGTTAGGAACTCTGTTGGATCATTAAAGTGATGGCTTGGGCTAGATTACTATGTTATGGATCATTACCGTGAGGATTACGGTTTTATCTTTAGGGTTTGAGTTGGCTCACTTGAACTAGTGATTGGCTTGGAGATAGGAGTTGTGTAGACTGGTGCCTCACCAGTAGAATCTGATCATGCCAGATATTTGCCTTCCCTGGGATTAAAAGCAAGTCCCTCATCCCTCCCACCCTCAGTGACACTGTCCAGCAACAAACAATTCCCTCTGGAAGCCTCTGAGTCCTTCAGATTTTTCTCAGGAGTAATAAAAGATCAGCTTCAGCAAAACCAGGGAAAAGTATCTCATGAACTCGTAAGGAAAACGAGGGCTCTGCACCTTGCGCTGTGGTTGCTCTTTTGTTCCGTAATGCAGGTCCGCAGTGAAACCGTCTCTTGTCAGAATCCTGCCAAGGGCACACAGCTCACTTTGTGGGAAGGTTACGGATGCTCAAGGAGCCCAAGCTAACTCAGCACTCACCGGCTTTGTCGATCCACGCTCGGTAACCGTTCAACTCCCGCTCGATCTGCTGCTGCCTGCGCAGCTTCAGGAACGACCTCCTGTTCTCCACCCTCTCGCGCTCCTTGGCAAATTCACTGGGGAAGTAGAGGGCAGTTAGGGAGGGGGAATCATTCAGACAAGTCCCCAGCCCCCACCTTCCAGTGCTATTGTCATGACATCTGCACCAGATGGAAATATATGAGGCATCTGGAGACTAACCTCCAGAACAGCCCCTGCTTTGCCAACACGTGAATGGGGAACACAGACTGACTACCTGTATTTAAACTCAGCTTCACAATTTCAGATCAGTTTCTGGGCTCTTCAGCTCAGAATGTGTCTATGACTCATTTGGAAAATCTCACAAACTAAATGCCAATTACTTTGTTCAAGTTAAATACAAAGGTGTCTCTCTCTCTCTCCGTACTATTCCCCCATCAAACACTTCCAGGGCAGCGACTGCTGAGGTTAGATACAGAGTAAAGCTCCCTTTACGCTGTTCCTGTAAAATATTCCTGGACCACGTTGCGCTGCCCCACAAATGACACAACTCTGGAGACCAGATGTCCCTTTGTAAATAATAACCAGTCTTGTTTGGGACAGGTGTTGTTCTTGGACATAGAGTCATTGAGTCATAGAGATGTGCAGCATGGAAACAGACCCTTCGGTCCAACCCGTCCATGCCGACCAGATATCCCAACCCAATCTAGTCCCACCTGCCAGCACCCGGCCCATCACCGGAGTTGGAGCTCAGTCTAACTCCAAGCACGGGCACTGGTGTCGGAAACTGAACTAAGAAGGTTTCTGCCTGGCCGGGCCTAATCTGCAACTGAAGATGGGTGTCCCCATGCCAATGTAGCTCAGCTCAGGCGAGAGCCGGCTGAGCGTCCCTCCCCAGTGGGGAATTCTGTCACACTTACCCAGACAGGACTCCAAGCACCAGGTTCAACACAAAGAAGGAGCCAATGATAATGAGCGGGATGAAGTAGAGCCAATTCCATGTCGCTCCTAAGGCGTCATTTGTCTGCAAGAATACAAGAAGAAATTTCCGATTACTGCTGACCTCCATTGACTCTCATCAGGTCTCTCAGGTGGATGAGAGTGAGTCTTAATGGGTCCTGGTCAGTTGGAATAAGAGTGAAGTGATGGAGGTCTATTATCACTAGACCATTAATCCAAAGACCCCAGTAATGTTCTGGGGAATCGGGTTCAAAGACTGCCAAGGCAGATTGTGGAATCTAAATTCAATCAATATCTGGAATTAGAGGTTTACTGGTGGCCATGAAACCATTCTCCATTGTTGGAAAAACCCAACGGGTTCACTGGGTGGTACCGTGGATCAGTGGTTAGCACTGCTGCCTCATAGCATGAGGGAACCTGGTTCAAATCCAGCCTTGGGTGACAGTGTGGAGTTTGCACATTCTCCTGTATCTGCATGAGTTACCTCCCACAGTCCAAAGGTGTGCAGGTTAGATGGATTGGCTATGCTAAATTGCTCCATTGTGTCCAGGGATGTGCAGGCTAGGTGGATTAGCCATGGAAAATACAGGAGATGAGTGGGAGAGGCTCTTCAGAGGGCTGGTGCAAACTCAATGGGCCAAATATCCTCCATCTGCACTGTAGAGATTCTTTGATTCTAATTTGAGCTGGTTTCACTTTACCTTCCCTGAAAGCCCCACTATTCAATTTTGTTCTGCACAACTCCACAAGTCAATCTCCGTCTCCCGGGGAATGGGTCACTCAGAAACTTGGATTTAGGTCTTAGATCTGAGATGAGAATTGGAAAGCTGATGCTTTGCCGGACAGGTTGTTAATGTGGGTCAGGGAGTAACAAAGCACTGAGCAAAAGGGACTTGCTGCTAGACAGGACCTGGAGACTGGAGTTTTAGATCAGGGCTTTGGCAGAAGATGGGCTCGAGTGCATGTGGAGACTGGAAATATTAACAAGATGGACAGGCCTCATCTGCTGTCTCAGTGAAGGGGCCCACAACTTGATTTAACAAAGGATGGTGACTACACAGGCACAGTGTACACAAACAGACATGGCGATACATACACAGACACGTACATATGTAAACACACGTATACCCACAGACATGTGCATATATAAGTACACAGACACATTCATAAACACAAATACACATGTAGATATGTAAGTATGTAAACACACACAGACATATACGTATGTATACACAGACACTTTCACACACATGCTTGCACACATGTTCACTGACACATTCAAACGCACACACGTGTACACATATCCACAGACACACTTACAGACATGTACATATTTAAACATACATAGACGCATTCACACACACGTATGTATACACAAAGGTACACAGACACATATGTAAAAATACACACAGACATACACAGAGACATGTACATATACAAACATACACAGACACACATATGCAAACGTCCAGACACGTTCACACACAAGTATTTACACAATACCACACAAGTACATACACACATGTATCCACATACATACGCACACAGAGTCCTAGTTACACCAACACCTCAAAATCCCATTACCTGACCATTGTCACCATGCTGTTTGTAGCAGCTTACTGTGCACAGATTAGCCCATGTTCCCCGCATTTTTACAGCAGTGGTAAAAAATTGGTTGAAAGTTGTCCTGGAACAGCCTGAGGCTGTCACACTTGAATGGCACTTTCTGTGAAGTTAAAAATCACACAACACTAGGTTATAGTCCAACAGGTTTAATTGGAAGCACTAGCTTTCGGAGCGCTACACCTTCATCCACCTGACACAACCACCTGATGAAGGAGCAGCGCTCCGAAAGCTAGTGCTTCCAATTAAACCTGTTGGACTATAACCTGGTGTTGTGTGATTTTTAACTTTGTGCACCCTAGTCCAACACCGGCATCTCCAAATCATGATTTTCTGTGAAGACTCTGATGTTGCTCCTGTCACTCCATCCAATTCAGTACAGGTCGTTCAGCTATAACGGGCACCTCGTTGACGTGAATTGGCTGTAACGCGGTTGATGAGTTGGGGACAATGTTTCTAAAGTGCAAACTTTTAAAACATGGGTTGACTATAACACGATTATATTGCTAACACTTTTAAGTGTTGTTTCTAAAGTGCGATTTTTCTATAAAGTGGAGTTGCACAAGACCACAATCACCGCATTATGGAAGAACTACCTGTTCCGGAAAGACTTCAGCCACTTGACCTCTCGCCCTGCTCCAAGCTCTATCTCTGTCCACAAGCAGCTGACTCCATCCCTCTTCCCTGGCTCCTCCTGTCGAATGTCGGAGGTAAGGGTCACCACTCGTGTCCCCACTGACTTCATCTGCGGGAAGTGCACCCAACTCCACCTCCTCGGAAACCGCGTTAGGGAAATGGAGCTGGAGCTGGATGAACGTCGGATCATTTGGGAGGTGGAGGGGGTAAGATAGAGGAGTTACTGGGAGGTAGTCACACCTCAGATACAGGATAAAGGTAGATGGGTTACAGGTCAGAGGGCGGAAAGGGAACAGGTAGGCAGTGCAGGGAACCCCTGTGGCCGTTCCCCTCAATAATAAGTATATTGTTTTGGACACTGTTGGGGGGGGTCGGCCTACTGGGGAAAGCCATTGTGACCAGGTCTCTGGCACTGAGCCTGGCTCTGTGGCTCAGAAGGGAATTGGGGACAATAGAAAAACGCTAGTGGTAGGAAACTCAATAGTTAGAGGAACAGACAAGATTCTGTGGTCACGAATGGGACTCCCGAAGGTATGTTGCCTCCCAAGTGCCAGTGATGTCTTTGATCGAGTATACAAGAATCTGAAGGGGGAGGGTGAGCAGCCAGAAGTTGTGGGGCACATTGGCACCAATGACATAGCCAGGAAAAGGGATGACGATCTAAAAAGCGATTTCAGGCAGTTAGATTGGAAGCTAAAAAGCAGGACGAGCAGAGTGTTAACCTCAGGATTATTACCGGTGCCACGTGTTAGTGAGGCGAGGAACAAGGAGCGAGTGCAGCTAAACACGTGGCTACAGGGCTGGTGCAGGAGGGAGGGCTTCAGATACATAGATCACTGGGGTATCTTCCAGGGAAAGTGGGACCTGTACATGAAGGGGCACCAATGGAGGGGCAGGAGATTTGCTAGAGCACTTTGGGAGGGTTTAAACGAGTTTGGCAGGGGGAATCAGTCCTGCAAAACAGGGGAGAAGGTGGTTATTGAACTGGCAGAAATAGAATGCAGAGTCTGTCAGGAAGGATACACAGTTGATCGGGCAAAGGGATGGATTAAAGTGTGTCTGTTTCAATGCAAGGAGTGTCAGGAATAAGAGTGATGGACTTAGAGCATGGATCAGTACTTGGAACTACAATGTTGAAGCCCTAACAGAGACATGGATTTCACAGAGACATGGATTTCACAGGGACAGGAATGGTTGCTGGGTATTCCAGGGTTCAGATCTTTGAAAAAGAACAGGGACGAGGTAAAAGAGGAGGGGGAGTAGCACTGTTAATTAGAAAGGGCATTACAACTGCAGAAAAGGAGGTTGTTGAGGAGGGTTTGT
>NC_057720.1:93896960-93898354 GCF_004010195.1 Chiloscyllium plagiosum | reverse complement strand
ACACAACAGAAATATGAAGGCTGTTTAAGGAGCACTTGTTGCGAGTGTTGGATAACTTTGTCCCACTGAGACAGGCAAGGAATGGTAAGGTGAAGGAGCCTTGGATGACAAGAGAAGAGGAGCTTCTTGTCAAGAGGAAGAAGGAAGCTTACTTAAGGTTGAGGAAGCAAGGAGCAGGCAGTGTTAGAGGATTACAACATAGCTAGGAAAAATTCAAAAATGAACTGAGGAGATCTAGGAGGGGGCACGAAAAACACCTGGCTGGAAGGATAAGGGAAAACACAAAGGCATTCTATACTTACGAGAGGAATTAGAGAATGATCTGAGAGAGGGTAGGGTCGATCAGGGATAGTGTAGGGAACTTGTGCCTGGGTAAGGTAAGGTAAGGGGGCCCTAAGTGAGTTTTTTACTTTAGAATTCACTAGAGAGAGGGACCTTGCTTGGTAGTGAGAACACTGTGGACCAGGTTAATAGGCTTGAACAGGTTGATATTAAGGAAGTGGATATTCTGGGAAGCATCAAGATAGATAAGTCCTCAGGGCCGGACCAGATAGATCCAACATTACGACACGATGCGAGGAATGAGATTGCCATGCCTCTGGCGAGGATCTTTGCATCCTCACTCTCCGGGGAGTATTAACGGATGATTGGAAGGAGGCAAATGTTGTTCTATTCAAGAAAGGAAATAGAATTACAGACCAGTCAGTCTTACGTCTGTGGTAAGCAAGGTACTGGAAAATATTCTGAGAGATAGGACTTATGACTGTTGGGATAAACATAGTTTGATTAAAGATGGTCAGCATAGCTTTGAGAGGGGCAGGTCATGCCTCGCAAGCCTTACTGAGTTCTTTGAGGATGTGATGAGACAGATTGACGAAGGTCGAACAATGGATGTGGTGTATATGGATTTCAGTAAGGACTGTGATAAGGTTCCCTATGGTAGGCTCATTCAGAAAGTTAGAAGGTAGAAGACAGCGAGTGATAATGGATGGAAAGTATTCCGCCTGGAGGTCTGTGACCAATGGTGTTCTGCAGGGATCTGTTCTTGAGCCTCTGCTCTTTGTGGTTTTTATAAATGACTTTGATGAAGAAGTGGAAGGGTGGGTCAGTAAGTTTGCCAATGACACAAAGGTCGGTGGTATTGTAGATAGTACCGAGGGCTGTTGCAGACTACAATAAGATATTGACAGGATGCAGAGCTGGGCTGAGAAGTGGCAGATGGAGTTCAACCTGGATAAATGTGAAGTGATTCATTTTGGAAGGTCAAATTTGAGTGCTGAATACAGGGTTAAAGACAGGATTCCTGGCAGTGTGCAGGAACAGCGGGACCTTGGGGTCCACATACATAGATCCCTCAAGTCAGTACCCAAGTTTATAGGGCTTTTAAAAAGGCA
>NC_057720.1:93888752-93896460 GCF_004010195.1 Chiloscyllium plagiosum | reverse complement strand
GCATATGTTAAAGTTGAGAGGGGAAACATAAAAGGGACCTCAGGGGAACATTCTTCACGCAGAGGGCACTGTGTCTATGAGCTGCCAGAGGAAGTAGTGGAGGCTGGTACAATTACAACATTTAAAAGGTCTCTGGGTGGGTGCAGGAATTAAAAACTTGTCAGAGGAACATGGGCCAAATACGATGAGATTGACATCGATATCAGTTCAGCATGGATGTGTTGGAGTGAATGATTTGTTTCTGAGCTTGTACTGCTTTGAGTGGGTTGAGCTCCGGGTTGTAGATTTATGAAGCAGAAAATACAGTATGGTGCACGGTGAGACCGAGAAATCCTGCTGATCTCATCAGCCTTATCCTATTTTCCTGATCCTCCTCCTTCAATCAATGCATTGTTTAAATCCTCATTCAGAATTCCTGGAGATCTGTAACTGCCTGGAACAATGTGTGCAAAGTCCTATTGCAGTCCACACGAGGTACCTTTCCCACTGCCCTGCTCCCACGGCCTGCAATGCTGCAGACTGAGCAGACAACCCGAAGCACAATGATGAGCTCCTTCTGGCCCACGGCCCTCCTTCTCACTGAATGAAGACAATTAGCAGAAGCAGAATCCATCTCTTGTTTGAGCCTTGAATACCTGGCTCTGTCTCACTGTGTGAAGATTGGACTCAAAAGCACAAATAAAATCAACTTATTATGAATTATGTCACTCTTTAAGATCTCGGTGTGTCTGAGTTCAGGTCATTTGATTGGAGACTGCGGATAGTGGGTCCCCAGTGAAATGGAAAGAATGGTGGAGGAGCTCACTGAGGGACATCTCTCAACATGAGAATCAGAAAGATGGTATGCTGCATTGGAAGTGTTTAAGGTAAATTAATGGTTAAGAAAAGAGTTATACGGATGTTTGTAAAACTTAGGAACTCTGTCTGTTTGAAGGCTGGAATTTATTTTATCCTTGTGTAGATTTGACACATTAATCCTCCCTCCCCAACACTACAGAAGCTATTGGAACTGTTCAGTGTTTCCAGCGGCTTCTGTAATTATTTCAGATTCCTGACGGGAGCAGTCCCTCACGTTTTGAACAAAACAAATCCATCCTTGTGCTGCAACCAATATTTCAATAAGAAATGGGAAGCAGCAGAGGGAAAAGCTTCCGAGATGCCGAGCAAAGTTGCCCGGTTCACTCTGCAATTCACAGAAATCATCGCCAGGAAAAGCAAGGAGCAACCTGACAGATCCGTTTTACTGCTGAATGAAAGAGTTATTTCCTCGATTGCCGAAGGGGATATTGGGTCAGGTGCTAGTATTCCTCATCCATAGAGGCAGATGGGAAGGAGCATGGAATCATAGAATCCCTACAGTGTGGAAAACGGCCATTCGGCCCATCATGCAGTCCACCAAGACACACACCCCACCCTATACCTGTAATCCCGCATTTCCCATGGCAAATCCACCTACCTACACATCCCTGGACACTATGGACAATTTAGCATGGCCAACCCATCCTAACCTGCACATCTCAGGACTGTGGGAGGAAACCGGAGCACCCGGAGGGAACTCACACAGACCCGGGGAGAATGTGCAAACCCCACACAGACAGTCTTCAACCAGACAGGGATCTGGGGAATTGGAGAGGTTTAGAGAGGGAGTCCAGACGGTTAGACTGGCGTGTGAATGATGGGCCAAACAGCCTGATCTCAGTGCCGTACAAACTCTACAGTAACATGCCTCCCTACGTGCAGCATTCATCACAGTTTGTATTGTGTTTTAATCCGTCCTGTTATTGACCTTATTCTGAATGAAATGGATGGAGAGGGGTTGTTTGTGCATTCAGTCAGATCTGTGTATTGGTGGATCAGGAGCATCATACCCAATGACAACAGGCGGAGGGCGGATTGAATTCCTGCCCCTGACAGACCCCATTGCAACATGCCATTTCCTCATGGATTTCATTTGGTTTTCGATGTTTTATTGTTAATATCATCACAATATATAGATGCCCTTCTGTGCATGTTATGAATTAGGACAGAGCGATCCCTCTTTTCTCTGGGAACAAACGGAATATCAAGGAGTCGGATTGGGGAATGTATCCTCTCACAGAGACAGGAACAGGGAGATGTCATTCCCTCTGAAATAAACACAGACCATGCTGAGAAATCTGATAAGGCCAGGCAGCATCTATAGGGAGCAGGGAAAGGTTAACCCGTGTGTTATGAGGGTGAGGGGATTCAGCAGAGTGGAAGGAAGTTAGAAAAGTAATAATTTCTGAGCAATTGGAATGGGGGTAACGCTGAAGAAAGAATGAGATGGTTTGTAATCGGGTGGATGCTGCAGAGATTTAATGATAAACGGTTTCATGGAAACAAATCCAAAGTGGGTTGGGAATTGGTTCAGTAAACATCTAAGAGCTCAGGAAATGTGAGCAGGAGGAGACTATACAGCCTGTTTAAACTGTTCAGTCTGTTCTGGCAGTCAATCCAATCAGAGCTGGTTTGAGATTTCAAATCCGGTTTCCTACCCACTCCCCATATCCCGTGACTCCCAGAGACCACGGCAATCTGTCTATTCCAATCTGAAATGTTCTCAGTCAGGAAGCATCCACAATCCTCAGGGAGAGAGAATATTAAAGACTCAAAGGCCTTAGAGTGAAGTGCTGTCTCCTCATCTCAGTCCCAAATAACCTGGCCCTTACCCTGAGAGGGTGCAATCAAACCGGAATGAACTGTGGATGCTGTAACATTAATGCTGATTTCTCTGCACAGATGCTGCCTGACCTGCTGAGCTTTTCCAGCAACTCCTGAGACTGTGTTCTCGTGTTTCAGATTCTCAGAACCACAGGATTAATTTCTCAGCATCTAAACTCTCAAGCCTCTTCATAATCTGAGACATTCAAATGAAATCGCCTTTCAATTTTCTAGAATATCGACCCAATTTATTCAGAAGCTCAGCACTGGAGCGCACGGGTCCCAAATACTGAGCTTTACTTTGTGATTCATTAATGTGTTTGGGTCATTGCCGCTGGGTCACCACGGATTGCTCAGATAAAATTGTTCTTGGACGGTGACGGTGAGTTATTGCCTTAAACTGCTGCCACTTATTTGGGGCAGATCAACCCACAATGATGTAAGGGAGGGAGTTTCAGGATTGCCAACCAATGGCACTTGTAGGACTGAGATGTATTTCCAAGCCAGGGTGGGGAGTGGCTTGATGTGGAATTGTCAACTGTTGGTGTTCCTGTGCATCTGCTGTGCTCAGCATTCCACATGATAGTGCCGTGGGTCTGGAAACTTGTCTGGAAGGAACCTTAGGGAATTTCTCCAGTGCATCTTGTCTATGGTACACACTGCTGCTACAGTGGTGGTGGAGACAGGGGATGTTTGTGGCTGTGGTGCTGAGCATGCTGCACTGCAAGTTTATTCCACCTAATTATGGAGAACACAACTACTCTCCATCATCATCAATCCATTTCACAGACGGACACCCAGAGATTGCACGGATCTGTTGTATCAGTCTGTTAATTGTACAAATGACCATGAGATTGTAACCAGATTGCCCTTTTCCATGACAATGGGCTGAGGGACATCCCGCGACTGTTGCACTTTCTCCTGGCCATTCCATCTGTAAAAGCTGGGAATGAGCTGATGGTACACAGACTGCGTTGCAGATGGTTACACTCAGGACAGTGTCACTCACTGCACACGGTGTCTGTGTGTCTTTTTGCATCTGTCTCTCTGAATGTGTGTGCGCATCGTCATGTGTGTTTCCATCTGTGTTTCCGTCTGTGTCTACCCATCTATCTCTAACTATCAGTGCCTGTGTGAGTATGTGTGAGAGTCTCCATTTTTATGTATCTTTGCGTCTGTATCTCTGTGCAGCGGGCTCTCTCTTGTTTTGGGAACTGTATGTATTGAAACGAGGCTCAGACTCGCCTCTATCTGTATCTCTGTCTAGTTCTCTTAATTTTAAAGTGACACAATGCTTCTGGTCATGTTGATGCGTGTTTGTGTGTGTGTGTGTGTGTGTGTGTGTGTGTGTCTGTGTGTGTGATAGACGTCAATGCATACAGATACTCAGAGACACATCCACAGAGATGTACAGAGAAACATACAGCAGCACATGGAGAGACACACATGAAAATACAATCACACAGGCATACACACACAAACACAGACAGATATTGATGGAGACAGCAAAAGTGAAAACACTGACAGAATTCCTTGTTCCTAAAACTAAATGAGAAATTAATATATTTTTTTAGGAATATTTGACTTTACTCGAAAGTTGTCCTTATTTTAGCTGGATGGCTGTGCTTTTAACAAATTTGTGATGAAAATAAGAAAAAAGAGGCTTAGTTAGCAGAGTGTAAGGTTACATTTGAAAGGTGAAAGCAATTTAAATCAATGAACCACTTTTGGCCATCCCTGAGATTTCCAGGCTTATCAAAATGGTTGTTGATGCTGGTGAATTGGGGTGAAGTGCTGTCTTGTTCCAGGTTGATGAGTTAGGAATTGTGAAACCTGGAGGATGCTGCTATTAGAAACAATACCAGTCGTTGGGAAAAATCTTCTCCCATTGGATTACTGTTGGCTCTTCAGCACTTTGAAGTCAATCCAACAAAGAACAATGAAATACTAAATTACACCTGATTGTAATCCACTGGCCTTTTTAAAAAAGTTTCAAATAAACAATGCAAGACTGTTCCGATCGAATCTTCTGTTGTCACCACTTTATGTACACGTCATACACATGACTGGATAACTTAATGGGAATTCAGATTGATTGTCCCAAGAGGCAGATGGTGGAATATGTAAAAGATTTAAGGAATGCACTGATTGCATAACATTGTAAGAAGGGAGAAAGAATAAATAGATTGCAGGTTTTTAAAATTTTGTGCATCATGGATTTTGCAAGGAAACGCGTTTTTGAAATGGCATTTTAGTTTTCTCAGGGCGACTGCAAATCAAAAAAAAAATTAAAACATCTTCAATTTAATTTGGACTAAAATGTGAAAAGAGCGACCTTACAAACAGACAATGAGTGAAAGGTTGCTGCACGGTTTGACAGCAATTCACCTGAGAGTGACCCAATGATTGAAGTCTGGTTGGAGATGAACGGAGTTATTCACAGATGGAACTTTGGTTTGAAACAAGGAGCTGTTTGATAATTGGCCACTAGTTCACCAATGACAAAGGCTGCCTGCCTGTCAACAGTGATGTGATTGGTTCTCAGGCAGCTAAACAGCTCGGGACCCTGAACAAGATACAGAGAAGTCTTCAGCTGCTCAGGAGCTCTCTGTGTTCTCTGCAGTGAAAGACAGTTTAATCCTGAAGAAACCTGGTTTCTTTTTGATTCCACTGTTCCTATGAGCTCTGCCTTTTTAATGAGTGTGATACGGACTGTCTATAAGTATTAACTAGTCCTTCTCCCTCTTGTAAATCAATGACAGCCTGCAAGATGCAGTGCACAAATTTACCAAGGCTCTAAAGAAAGTACATTCCAAAGACATGACAACGAAGAAATGGAGGGGCTGGGGAAACAGATGAATGGGAAGGTTATGACATGGAGCCAGTTATCAAACTTGGTTCAATGAAGAGTGCAGAATTGGGTATATCTAAAAGTAAGGCGTTAACCTGGTGTAGGTACAGAACAGAAATACTTGCATGACAGAAACCATGAGCAGCAACAGATAGACAAGGCTAAGTGACTCCTGCCCCCATGGATCAGACATAAGCTCTGCAGTCCTGCCACCTCCCATCGTGAATGATGGGGGACAATTTAATAAACCATTGCTTTCACTTGAATGTCGAGACTGAGGGTGATTTAATAGATCCTTACCAAATTATGACAGGCATGGATGTAATGGATAGTCGAAGCCTTTTACACAGCCTACAGGAGACATAGGTTTAAGGTGTTATACACCAGACCAGACCCAAACCTATTGGTGAGGAGCTTTGATTTTATTTGATAATTATGATTGTGACATATACCGAGACACAGTGAAAAGTATTGTTCTGCGTGATATCCAGTACAAATCATGCCTTATATAAGGACATCGGGTTAATATAGTGTTGTGGCCATAGAACAGGTGTAAAGAAGGATGAACTCTAATATATGACAGGCCCAGCCATACGTCTGATAACAGCAGGGAAGAAACTGCTCCTGAACCTATTGGTACATGTTTACAAACTTTTGTATCTTCTGTCCAATGGAAGAGGGTGGAAGAGAGTAATGCAGGGGCGGGAGGGGCCTTTGATTATGATGACTGCTTTCCTGAAGCAATGGGAAGTCAAGACCGAGTCAGATAGAAGGAAATGTGATTTGGTTATGGACTGAGTTGGATCCATGCCTCTCTGTAAGTTCTTGCAGTACGGGCAGAGCGGGTACCATACCAAGGTGTGATGCATCTGGATAGGATGCTTTCTACAGTGTAATATAAAAATTGGTCAGAGTCATTGCCGAAATGCTAAATTTCCTTCACCTTCTGAGGAAGTAGAGGCATTGATGAGCTTTCTTGGCTGTAGAGCTGACATGGATGGACGATTGCTGGTAATATTAATTCCTCAGAACTTGAAGCTCTCAATCACCTCCACCTCAGCACCAATGACAGAGACCAGGGTCTGTCCTTCACTCCACTTCCTGAAGTCAATGACCAGTTCCTTTGTCTTGCTGACATTGCGGGAGAGATTGTTGTCTTTACACCATGCCACTAAGCTCTCTTTCCTGTACTCTGTCTCACTGTTGTTTTAGGTCCTACCCACTATGGTGGGGTCATAAGCTAATCTGTAAATGGAATTGGAGCTGAATTTGACCATACACTCATGTGAGGGTAAGAAATATGGACGGGGGCTGAGTACACAGCCTTGCAGGGCAGCAGTATTGCAGATTATCATAGAGGAGGTGTTCTCAACCATCCTTATTGATTCTGATCTGCAGGTCAGAAAGTTGGGGATCCAGTTGTAGAAGTGAGGAAAGAGTCCCAGGGCTCAGACTGTGTCGATGAGTTTTGTTAGCATTATGGTGATCAAGGCAGAGCTAAAGTCAATATCTCGGAGTCTGACGTAGGTGTCCTTGTTATCCAGACGTTCCTGGGATGAGTGAAGGGGTGGAAGATGGTGTCTGCATGGATCTATTTCGATGGGAGGTGAATTATCGTGGACCAAGGCATTCTGGGAGGCTGGAGTTAATCTGTGCCCACACCTCCTCCCTCACCTCTATCCAAGGCCCTAAAGGAGCCTTCCCTATCCATCAAACTTTTACGTGCACATCTACTAATATCATTTATTGTACTGTGCCCACACCTCCTCCCTCACCTCTATCCAAGGCCCTCAAGGAGCCTTCCATATCCATCAAAATTTTACCTGCACATCCACTAATATCATTTATTGTATCCGTTGCTCCCGATGCGGTCTCCTCTACATTGGGGAGACTGGGCGCCCCCCAGCAGAGCGCTTTAGGGAACATCTCCAAGACGCCCGCACCAAACAACCAAACCGCCACGTGGCCCAATATTTCAACTCCCCCTCCCACTCTGCCGAAGATATTGAGGTCCTGGGCCTCTATACCGCCGCTCCCTCACCGCCAGATGCCTGGAGGAAGAACGCCTCATCTTCCGCCTCGGAACACTTCAACCCCAGGGCATCAATGTGGACTTCAACAGTTTCCTCATTTCCCCTTCCCCCACCTCATCCTAGTTTCAAACTTCCAGTCCTC
>NC_057720.1:93878161-93887859 GCF_004010195.1 Chiloscyllium plagiosum | reverse complement strand
CTCCTTTTCCACCTATCCACTCCACCCTCTCCTCCCTGACCTATCACCTTCATCTCCTCCCCTCTCACCCATTGTACTCTATGCTACTCTCTCCCCACCCCCACCCTCCCCTAGCTTATCTCTCCACGCTTCAGACTCTCTGCCTTTATTCCTGATGAAGGGCTTTTGCCCGAAACGTCGATTTTGCTGAAGCTCCTCGATGCTGCCTGAATTGCTGTGCTCTTCCAGCACCATTGATCCAGAATCTGGTTTCCAGCATCTGCAGTCATTGTGTTTACCTTGGAGTTAATGTGTGCCATTCCTAACCTCTCAAAGCACTTCATAGATGGGTTCAGCCATGAGTGTATTAAATATCGGAGCAGACTTGAGGGGTCGGATTCCTGACTCCTGCTCCTTTTCCTTGTGTTTGTTTGTTCCTTACAGCACAGAGGGAGACTTGTTAACGAGTGGCCCTGGCAGTCAATGAAGATTCAAATACACAAAGTGTGTCAGTGTGACACTTGGTAAATGCGTGTTTCTGGATGAGATGCACTTAATTGCACGCCAAAACTCTGACAGATTCCCAACAAGGCCACACACCTACAATTCAGTAGCAGACCTGTCATGTTACCTTTTGTGTATTCCTATCGTTTTTATTGGTTGAAGTTTGGAAAGACAGACAGACTGCTGACATTTTTAATTATCTCAGGGCACTGACTTTAAACAGATTCTTGAATCCACATTTTAATCAATTGAAACATTGTAAAATAGTTCTCCATATCCTGCTTTTGCAGTTTAATTTGGAAATTAACATTTCCACAACGCAGGAATACATGAATGGAAAAGGCTTTTAATTCATTTGCCCCTCTCCTGTGCTGACTGAATTCCAGACTCAAACTGAAGCCTTCTCTGTTCCTGCACCCAGATTAACATTGTACCATTTAGTTTCGATAGTCCCTCCTCTAACGTCCAAAATGCATCGGTTCACAGCTCACTTTATTTCATCTGCAGGAGGCCGAGAGATGATAATGTGCAAAGTGTAAGGTGTGTTTTAATCTGCAAAGCAGGACAAATGTTTTCAGAAGTGTCAGTCAGTTAGCCATTTAAGGTTTGTCACAGCAGCCAGTGGCACAGTGGTTAGCACTGCTGCGCCACAGACCCGAGTTCAATTCCCACCTCAGGCGACTAACTGTGTGGAGTTTGCACGTTCTTCCCGTGTCTGTGTGGGTTTCCTCCGGGTGCTCCGGTTTCCTCCCACAGTCCAAAGATGTGCAGGTCAGGTGAATTGGTCATACTAAATTGCCCGTAGTGTTAGGTAAGGGGTAAACGTAGGGGTATGGGTGGGTTGCGCTTCGGCGGGGCGGTGTGGACTTGTTGGACCGAAGGGCCTGTTTCCACACTGTAAGTAATCTAATCTAATCTAATCTTGTAAATTTCTATTCGCTCTCTCCTCAACCTTCTAAACTCTAATGAATACAATCCCAGGATTCTCAGCCATTCGTATGTTAGACCTACCATTCCAGGGATCATCCGTGTGAATCTCTGCTGGACATGCTCCAGTGTCACTATGTCCTTCCTGAGGTGTGGGGTCCAAAACTGGACACAGTATTCTAAATGGGGCCTAACCCGAGCTTTATAAAATGTCAGAAACACATCGCTGCTTTTACATTCCAACCCTCTTGAGATAAATCCTAACATTACATTTGCTTTCTTAACCACAGATTCAACCTACAAGTCAATCTTTAGAGAATCCTGGAAGAGCACTCCCACATCCCTTTGTACTTTGGCTTTAGGACTTTTCTCACCGTTTAACAATAGCCTATGCCTGTATTCTGTTTTCCAAAGTGCAAGACCTCGCATTTGTTCACATTGAATTTCATTAGCCATTTCCTGGACTACTCTTCTAAACCGTCTTAATCTTTCTGCAGCCTCCCCACCGCCTCAGTACTACCTGCCTGTCCACCTAACTTCGTCTTATTGGCAAACTGCACCAGAATGCCCCCAGTCCCTTCATCCAGATCATTAATATATAAAGTGAACATCGGCAGCCCCAATACTGAACCCTGTGGGACACCACTTGTCACTAACTGCTATTCTGAAGAAGAATCTTTTATCCCACCTCTCTGCCTTCAGCCAATCCTGAATCCATGCCAGTAGCTCACGTCGAACAATATGGGCCTTCCCCTTACTCAGCAGCCTCCCATGAGGCACCTTATCAAAGGCCTTTTGGAAGTCTAGATCGATAACAATCACAGAGACAATAAAACACTTTCTCCATATGACCAAAAACTGATTGTCTTCCATCCACTGGTGTCCCGGTCTTGTGTGGGTCACAGATTGAGCTCTGAAACATCTCCAGGAGAATCTCATCCTGTATCTGTGGCTCTGGCTCAGTATCAGTGTCTGTAAGTCTCCCTGTTTCTAAAAGTACCTCCATTCCCTGCAATGCTGGATAAATTCCAAAATAGTTCGATTACCTGTAAAACATTTTGGGATACCCTTAAGATATAAAACAGAAAGTGCTTTATAACTGCCCACTCCCTCCGTTTAAATGAGGATATTCAGTGTATTTCTGCCACATTTATATTGTCCGTAAATCACACAGAACATTAACACCCAGGGACCGTGAACAATCCGGAAGATCCATGAAGTGTCGGTCTTTATTGCAGGCGATTGGCCATCGACAGTAAGGAAGCCTTCCTGTGACTGTTTCACTGAGACAGCATCAGGAATCCTGTGGCCCACTTTGATCGTCGCACTGACTGTTCATCGTCTCTGCAAAGAAAATCACATTTTCAAGATGCAGGAAGGTCTGAACAAAACAGCTCCTGATGTGCTTCCCCAATTTAATCACTGATACTTTTCAGGGGGAGATTTTCAGGAGGACACTAAACTGACAGAAACATAGAAACCAGAAGAGGCCATTCAGCCCTTCCAGCCTGCTCTCCCATTCAGTGTGATCATGTCTGACTCTCTATCTCACCGCTATATTCCCAATTTCGCTCCAAACCCTGTGATGTCATTAACCGGTTAAAAAAAATTCCATTTCTTTCCTGAATATACTCGGTAACCTGTGCTCCACAGCCTTCTGTGGGAGAGAATTCCTCACGTTGATCACTCTGTGTGAAGATAATTCTCTTCCTCTCTATTAGAAATGGGTGAGCCCATGTCCTGAGACTGTGATGCTTGTTCTGAGAATACCCGGAACAGGGGATACAGCCCACCCCCTGTATCTAGTCTGTCCAACGATTAGAATTGGATACATTTCCATCAGATCCCCCTCCCAATGTCCTAAATACATGCCCAGATAAGCCAACCTCTCATGGGACAGTTCTGTCACCCCCAGGACTTTCCGTGTGAAGCTAATGAGCTGTCAGAGGAAGTGGTGGAGGATGGTACAATGACAACATGTGATTCAAGTTTGTAGGAGGAACAGAAATAACAAACAGAATGATTCTGTTGAAAATAGTGAGAAGTTATTTAATATCATTATCCGGAGGGATTTATGGTATCAGAAGTGTAACTGATAGTGGAGTCAATGATAGTGTAGAACAAATGATGTATTGTCAGTTATTTCCAGCAAACCGTATAAGGACAGGGAGGTAGTCTGCTGTGAAACTCTCTTGGCCAGACTTTCCCTTTCATTGAAGATATTAATATCCCTTTGGATCCTCCGTCACACAATCGCTCTGTAAAACATTCTACACACAGCATCACTGGGGTCTCTCACATTGAGGATGACTCTCTTCCACTCTGAGTGAGTTGCTGGGTGGCTGTAGACCAATGCTGTTTATTGGGAAGGATTCCTGAAACAGGGACCGTTTCCGGGTTGGAGGTACTTACAGAGATAGAGGGCCTGCACACCCGTGGATGATTCAGGGAAAGGCTGTGTAACATCATTGATAGATTTGAAACAACGATCAAAATGCAGATTTGAAACCAAGACCAATTTGAAATGTAGATGTTGCTGGAGACAGTGCAGTTCAGATGGAAACCACATGGAGTTACCTAATGGATAGCAGATACTTCAGCGACATGAAGCCGACTGACAATAAAACCATGGTTAACATGTCAAGTCTGAGTTTGAAGTTTCCAGTAATGGTGTAAGAACAGGGTATATGAAGATTTAAACAGCATTTGAATTGATGCTGTAATTAAACACAAACAAACACACTTGATGCTGAGACTTGGTTCGAAGTTATCCAAAAGCTCGGCTTTAAAACTGAGACTGGGAACTTTCTGAGACAATTTCCGGGAAGGTGTGGAGTATGTGATCTGCTGTCAAGCGATGACATTGACCCCGGTTCTGAATGGACTGCTCCTTGGATGCTGCCTGAACTGCTGTGCTCTTCCAGCACCACTAATCCAGAATCTGGTTTCCAGCACCTGCAGTCAATGTTTTTACCCTGTACTGAATGCAGACTCAGCTCCTGGAACTGTCTCCAGCTTTTCTCCCAATCCTTTAGACAGACTCCTTGGACTGAGATACTTAATGATAGCAATCATCATGTTTATAGATATAATCCGTCTAGATTACCCAACTCCACACTCCCTCTCGTCTCCCCCACCTCCCAATCACCCTAGCACTCTCACTAGGCAGCTGGAGATCAGAATAGCCCTAGCACCAGCTACTGGTGGGAGAATCAGAATGATATGAATAGTTGTGAACATTTTATTAACATAAGAGGCAGTCCAGCATCGACATGTATTTTCATTTTGTAAACAGAAATGTTGTTTGTTTTCTCGGATGGAAAGAGCTGAAATCCGAAGCAGCAGAGTTGGAGTCGACACTCTGGATCACTTCCTCTGATGCAGGAGGAAGCAGAGACCCTGCTCCTGCTACTTTCCACCTGGTTATCTTGGACAGATTATGGCTTTTTCCCTTGCTCCAATGATCTTTGGTCTGTGCAGTATCTCTGTCTCATTCAAACTGGTCCCCAAAATGTTAAACTAAACAAAACAGGAATTGTTGCAAAGACTCCACAGGTTGGCAGCATCTGTGCGAGAGAAATCAGAGTTCATGTTTCAGGTCCAGTGTCCCTCTTCCAGGACAGAAATGTTACCTCAGCTCCCTGAATTGGGAAACCTGTGTCCTTATCTTCATCTTCTTCAGTTTCTCTTGCTGTCTGCTAAATATTCTATCTTCTCTGATCTCTCTGACAGATTTGCATCTCTAGAAAGGTTCCCTTTGGTCCTCCATGGTCATTTCTTGCCCATCACCCACGGGAGTTTGAGCTTTTGTCATCTTTATGCAGTGATTAGTTCAATAACTCTGGAAACTGGATATTTCACCGCTCTATTGAACTGAGCTCTGAACTTGGGCAGAGCTACCATATAAATAAGGTGTTTGTGCAGCAACTTACATTGCGCAGCATGTACCCAACTTGTTCAAAGATTTCGTAGTCATAGTCATTTAAATGATTTAGGACATCAATGATAGCAGCCAGAGAAGTATGAAATTTCCAGATATAGTGAAGAGTAAAATGACTGCCTTAATTCTACTCTGCATCTCGGGGTCAACCTGCTTCCCTTCCTTACTCTGACCTCTCAGTCTCTTATGGACTTGACTTGACTTAAATAAAATGCGTGCGATTGTCAGAACATTGAGGAACACAATGAAAAAGAATGGCACCAATGGGGTTAGAGCCACAGCAAATGAGCGGAATCCAATCCAGCGAGAGTCAGTGAAGTAGCTTCGCTTATTTCTGCAGTAAAATGGTATGTTCCTGATCATCTTTTTGGGCTCAAATCTAAAATACCAGGGAATTTTTTTTAAACAAAGCAGAATACCGGTTATTGAGAAAATTGCAAATGTATTTTTCCCAGTTCAATATTTAGTTTTCAGTTTGTGGCAACAAAAGCTGACAAACCGATCAAAGGTGAACGCAACGGTGAACCAGACAGAACAGTCTATGGACGCACGGATCAGGGCATTGATAACACTGCACACAGGAGTGATGTCCAGGAAACATAATGAGTAATAATAAAAACGAAGTCGCCTCAGTATGACCTCACTGATAATTACCAATAGATCTGCTGCTGCCATGGCCACCAGATAGCGTGTTGTGCAGGTAGCGAGGCCACACTTTTCATAATAGCCACGAAATTCACTGTCAGAAGGATAAAGGGAAACAACTTATTATTAATGAGCACTATTTTCTGTATAAGTTTACATCATAAGTGTAAATCATCCAACGATATTTGTACCACCTGCAAACAGACCCCACCGCTAGGGATGTATTTCCCTTCCACACCCCTTTCTGTCTTTCGCAAAGACCATTCCCTCTGTGACTTCCTGGTCAGATCCATGCTCCCCAACAACCCACCCTCTCGTCCTGGAACCTTCCCCTGCCATCGCAAGAATTGCAAAACCTGCGCCCACACCTCCTCCCTCACCTCCATCCAAGGCCCCAAAGGAGCCTTCCACATCCATCAAAGTTTTATCTGCACATCCACCAATATCATTTCTTGTATCTGTAGCTCCAGATTCGGTCTCCTTCACATTGGGGAGACTGGACGCCTCCTAGCAGAGTGCTTTAGGGAAGATTTCTGGGACACCCACTGCCCTGTGGCCCAACATTTCAACTCCCCCTCCCACTCAGCTGAGGACATGGAGGTCCTGGGCCTACTTCACTGCCACTCCCTCACCACCCGACGCCTGGAGGAAGAACGCCTCATCTTCCACCACGGAACACTTCAACCCCAGGACATCAATGTGGACTTCACCAGTTTCCTCATTTCCCCTTCCCCCACCTCACCCCAGTTCCAAACTTCCAGCTCAGCATTGTCCCCATGACTTGTCCTACCAGCCTATCTTCCTTTCCACTTATCCACTTCACCCTCCTCTGACTTATCACCTTCATCCCCACCCCCATTCACCTTTTGTACTCTATGTTACTTTCTCACCACCACCCCTTCTCTCATTTAACTTTCCACCCTGCAGGCACTCTGCTTCTATTCCTGATGAAGGGTTTTTGCCCGAAACGTCGATTTTCCTGTTCCTCAGATACTGCCTGAACTGCTGTGCTTTTCCAGCACCACTCTAATCCAGAATCTGATTTCCAGCATCGGCAGTCATTGTTTTTACCAGTATAAGTGTCCAATTAATCTGTATTGTTGCTACAACAGCAATATAAGATCAACCGTATGTAAACAAAAACTGTCTTGTAAATTGTAAACCTGTAACTTAGCAATTTCTCGCTTGAATAGAAACAGGCAGCTCATCAACAGCAGACAGAATCCAAGATACCAGTCATAAAAGTACCTACCAAAACATGTAATATTTAGAAGGGTGAATTGACACCACATGCGGCCATGATTCCCTGAAGAACAGTCAACACCGCTGGATAATATGGTCAGAAAATTTGAAGTACTAGAAGTTGGAACATTCTTTTTTCATTCATGGGACGTTGGCATTGGTGTTGAGGTCAGCATCTATTACCCATTGCTAAGTGCCAAGGGACAATTCAGATTCAATTACTTTTCTGTGGAGTCACCTGTAGGCCATACCCTACCTTCTCACTCTCTACAGCGAGTCCTTGCATTAATTTATGAGGAGGAAAAAAAAATCAGAGTGCTGAAATATCAAAACAGGGCAGCTTTAAATCAATTGTCATGAAAGCGAAAAGGGATATTGGGGAAGTTAGGGAAAAGTTTATGATCGGTTCGAGGGCAGATGCTGTTCAATACAAAGGGATGATGATCCTCGGCAGTTACAATATATGTTGTTAAAATGTGATTTCTAGGCAGAGGCAAACGCTGAATGTACAAGTTCAATGAAAGATGAGGGGGCTGGGATCATTGTAAATCTGGTCAAGCATGAATCCAATGATCTGAAAATATGATGGGGAATGACGGGCAAATCCTATTGGTTGAACCAACATTGTGGATGCATGGAGATAGAGGTAACAGTAACAAGATACATTGCCAACCCTGGCAAAGCTGCACTAATTCTCCTCAGTTATCAACACATAACATCCAGAAGTTAACTGCAGTGAATTAACAGTGGATTATTTACTATCAATGTGGATTCCTGCAAGTTTTTGAAAATTAATAATATGCTGTTCATCATTTAGTTTAAAATGTAAAGATGTAGGAGTTATATACAAAGGGAGAAAGTCGAGTTAAACTGGGTGTTGTTCAGAAGCTCGGGCGGATCCACAGGGCACCTTCAGCAAAATAAACTTTCCAGGCATACACTGTAACTTCAGTGTTACAGAAGATTTCTTCTGGACAGGTACCGACATTGAAAGAAGTGAACATTAGTTTCAGTCCCACCTACAAGTCTTTTGTGTGGTCCTACAAGAGTAGATGAAAGGAAGTAAGAGGGAATGGAACTCACGTACTCAAACAGAAATGTACCAAGTGCTCTGCTACTGCTCAGGCCAGGACCGTAAGAAACTACAGAGAGATGTGAACATAGGCCAGGTCATACACAAACCAACCTTCCATCCATTGACTGAATGTATATTTCTTGTTGACGCAGAAAGCCAGCCAACACCATTAAAGACCCTCCCACCCCAGTTAAACTCTCCTCCAACCGATTCCGTCAGTCAGGATATACAAAACCATCAACACAGAGAACACGTTCAAGACTCGCTTCTCGCCCACTGTTATTTGAATTCTGAATGGACCTCTCAAATTGTAAACCTAATGTTGATCTTGCATCTTGTGCACCTTCCTTGTAGCTGTACATCTGTATCCCTCACTCTGTTCAATCACCCGATGGCCTTTGTGTCTTTCTATGGAACATTCACTGCACTGCAAATAGAACAAGTTTCCTTTCCACACAGCACATAGGTAAATGTGACAATATAATTATAAATTAAATCAAATCAAGTCATGATTTAGAAGAAAAGGTAAACAACAGAGATGATGAAAGAGTACCTCTGTCTATCAGCAGAGCCAGTAAAATACCTTGTGAGGCAAGACCCATTGCATGTTGTCTCTAGCTGAACAGTGCGAAATGCCTGAGGATGGCTTGCTCAATGTTGGGGGGTTGCTGCAATTTCAAAGGGAATGTTGCATCACTGGGAAAGTTGCTAAAATGGCAGAGATGCTGCAACAATGAAAGATACCCTGTAAAGTAACAGAGTTTGGGATAATTGCAGTCAGGATCATTGTTGGAGGCAATGGCTCTGGAGGAAGTATTGGTTGAAAAGACAATGGTCCAGCTGGGAGTTAGAAAAGGTTTGGAGACATAGAGACTTACAGCACAGAAAATAAAAATGCACTTTGCCCGACAGAATCCATGAAACAATTGCCTCACAATTCCCATCCAGTTTTCCAGCCTTAGGTCCATAACCCAGGCATTACCAGTGCACATTTAAAGAGTTCTATGCTATCGGGGATCTGCTTCTACTACCATGACAGGAAGTAAGTTCCACATTGTCACAACACTTCCGGTGGAAAACTCAAACCCCTGCCTCCACATTGTCATTGACCAGACCACAAATGGGAAAACACATTTCCTTCTCTACTGCCTATGACTCTTATAATATTATACATTTAAATGATGCCCCGTATCAATCCACCCTGCTCCAAGGAAAACAATCCCAGTCCAACCAATTTCCCTTCATGCCCAAAACTTTACTACCTTGGACTCTTCCAGGAAAGTCTCCACCTTCTTTCAGACAATCAAATTACTGAAACATTCTAACTTTAGCCTAGCCAATATTTTATAAAGTGCCAACATATTGTCCCTGCTCCTAAACTCTATG
>NC_057720.1:93873044-93877661 GCF_004010195.1 Chiloscyllium plagiosum | reverse complement strand
ATCACGGCCCGACATACCTCCCACAGTACAGTATCCATCACGGCCCGACATACATCCCAGAGTACAGTCACCTTCACGACCCGACTTACCTCCCACTGTACAGTCCACAATCATAGCCAAACTTACCTCCCACTGTACAGTAACGGTTAGGCCCGACTCGCCGTCAAATATAGATTAACCATCACGGCCTGACATGCCTCCCACTGTACAGTAACCATCACGGCCCGACATACCTCCCACTGTACAGTCACCCACACGGCCAGACACACCTCCCAGTGTACAGAAACCATCACGGCCCGACATACCATCCACTGTACAGTAACCATCACTGCCCAACACACTTCCCACTGTACAGTAACCATAACAGCCTGACATACATTCCACTGTACAGTAACCATCACAGCCCGACATACCTCCCACTTTACAGTAACCATCACGGTCCGACATATCTCCCAATGTACAGTAACCATCATGATCCAACATACCTCTCACTGTACAGTTACCATCACAGCCCGGCATACCTCCCACTGTACAGTAACTGTCTCGGCCCAACATACCTCCTACTGTACAGTAACCATCACGGCCCAACAAACCTCCCACTGTACAGTAACCATCATGACCCAACATACCTCTCACTATACAGTAACCATCACGGCCCGACATACCACCCACTGTCTAGTAACCATCACTGCCCGACATACATCTCACTGTACAGTAACCGTCTCGGCCCAACTTACCTCTTACTGTAAAGTAATAATCACCTGCCAACATACCTCCCACTGTACAGTAAGCGGCACGGCCCGACTACCACCCACTGTACTGTAACCATCATGGCCCAACATACCTCCCAATGTACAGTAAATGTCACGGCCCGACATACGTCGCACAGTACAGTAACCATCATGGCCCGACATAGCTCCGACAGTACAGTAACCTTCACGGCCCGACATACCTCCCACTGTACAGTAACGATCACAGCCCGACATGCCTCCTACTGTACAGTAACCATCACGGCCCGACATACCTTCTACTGTACAGTAACCATCACGGCCCAACATACCTCCCACTGTACAGTCCACAATCACAGACAAACTTACCTCCCACTGTACAGTAACGATTAGGCCTGACACACCGTCAAATATACATTAACCATCACGGCCTGACATACCTCCCACTGTACAGTAACCATCACAGCCCGACATACCTCCCACTGTACAGTCACCATCACGGCATTTCAACCTCCCACTGTACAGTAACCGTCACGCCCAACATACCTTCGACTGTACAGTAACCATCACGGCCCAACATACCTCCTAATTTACAGCAAGCGTCACGGCCAGGCATACCTCCCACTGTACAGTAACTGGGCCCGACATACGTCCCACAGTACAGTAACCTTCACGGCCCGACATACCTCCCACTGTACAGACCAGAATCACAGCGAAAATTACCTCCCACTGTACAGTAACGATTAGGCTCGACACAGCTCCCAAATATACAGAAACCATCACGACCCAACATACCTCCCACTGTACAGTAGCCCTCACGGCCGGACATACCTCCCACTGTACAGTAACCGTCACTGCCCAACCCACCTCTCACTGTAGAGTGTCAATCACAGCCTAAAATACATCCCACTGTACAGTAACCAACACAGCCCGACATACCTCCCACTGTACAGTAACCATCACAGCGCGACATACCTCCCAATGTACAATAACCATCACGGTCAGACATACCTCCCAATGTACAGTAACCATCACGGCCCAACAGACCTCCCACTGTACAGTATCAATCACAGCCTAAAATACATCCCACTGTACAGTAACCATCATAGCCCGACATACCTCCCCCTGCACAGCAACCTTCACGGTCAGACATACCTCCCCCTGCACAGCAACATTCACGGCCCAACATACCTCCCACTGTACAGTAACCATCACGGCACGACACACCTCCCACTGTACAGTATCCATCACAGCCCGACATACCTCCCACTGTACAGTAACCATCACAGCCAGAAATACCTCCCACGGTACAGTAACTATCACGGCCCGACATACCACCCACTGTCCAGTAACCGTCACTGCCCAACCCACCTCTCACTGTACAGTATCAATCACAGCCTAAAATACATCCCACTGTACAGTAACCAACACAGCCCGACATACCTCCCTCTGTACAGCAACCGTCACGCCCCGACATACCTCCCACTGTACAGTAACCATCACAGCCCGACATACCTCCCACTGTACAGTAACCAACACAGCCCGACATACCTCCCCCTGTACAGCAACCGTCACGCCCCGACATACCTCCCACTGTACAGTAACCATCACAGCCCGACATACCTCCCACTGTACAATAACCATCACGGTCCGACACACCTCCCACTGTACAGTAACCATCACAGCCCGACATATCTCCCACTGTACAGTAACCATCACGGCCCAACATACCTCCCACTATGCAGTAACCATCACAGCCCGACATACCCCCCACTGTACAGTAACCATCACGGCACGACATACCTCCCACTGTACAGTACCCATCACGGTCCGACATATCTCCCACTGTACAGTGACCATCATGACCCATCATAACTCTCACTGTACAGTAACCATCACAGCCCGACATACCTCCAACTGTACAGTAACTGTCTCGGCCCAACATACCTCCTAGTGTACACTAACCATCACGGCCCAACATACCTCCCACTGTACAGTAACCATCATGACCCAACATACCTCTTGCTGTACAGTAACCATCAGGGCCCGACATACCTCCCACTGTACAGTAACCATCACGTCCCGACATACCACCCACTGTACAGTAACGATCATGGCCCGGCATACCTCCCACTGTACAGTAACCATCATGACCCAACATACCTCTTGCTGTACAGTAACCTTCATGGACCGACATGCGTCCCACTGTACAGTAACCATCACGTCCCGACATACCACCCACTGTACAGTAACGATCATGTCCCGGCATACCTCCCACTGTACAGTAACCGTCATGGCCCAACATACCTCCCACTGTACAGTAACCATCCCTGCCCGACATACCTCCCACAGTACAGTAACTTTCACGGCCCAACATACCTCCCACTGTACAGTCCTCAATCACAGCCAAACGTACCTCGCACTGTACAGTCACGATTAGGCCCGACACACCGTCAAATATACATTAACCATCACGGCCTGACATGCCTCCCACTGTACAGTAACCATCACGGCCCGACATACCTCCCACTGTACAGTCACCCTCACGGCCAGACACACCTCCCACTGTACAGTAACCATCACGTCCCGACATACCATCCACTGTGCAGTAACCATCACTGCCCAACACACCTCCCACTGTACAGTAACCATCACATTCTGACATACATCCCACTGTACAGTAACCATCACAGCCCGACATACGTCCCACTGTACAGTAACCATCACAGCCCGACATACCTCCTACTGTATAGTAACCATCCCGGCCCGTCATATCTCCCACTGTACAGTAACCATCACGCTCCGATATTTCTCCCAATTTTCAGTAACCATCACAGACCGACATACCTCCCACTGAACAGTAACCATCATGGCCCGACATACCTTCCACTATACAGTAACCATCACGGCACGGCAACCTCCAACTGTACAGTAATCATCACGGCCCAACATACCTCCTACTGTACAGTAACCTTCACGGCCCAACATACCTCCAAATGTACAGTAAGCGTCACGGCCAGACATACCTCCCACTGTACAGTAACTGGGCCCGATGTACGTCCCACAGTACAGTAACCTTCACGAGCCGACATACGTCCCACTATACAGACAACAATCACAGCCAAAATTACCTTCCACTGTACAGTAACGATTAGGCACGACACACCTCCCAAATATACAGTAACCATCACGACCCAACATACCTCCCACTGTACAGTAGCCCTCACGGCCCGACGTACCTCCCACTGTACAGTAACCGTCACGGCCAGGCACACCTCCCAATGTACAGTAACTATCACGGCCCGACGTAGCACCCACTGTACAGTACCTATCACTGCCCAACCCACCTCCCACCGTACAGTAAAAATCACAGGCTGAAATACATCCCATTGTACAGTAACCATCATGGCCCGACATACCTCCCACTGTACAGTAAATGTCACGGCCCGACATACGTCCCACAGTACAGTAATCATCACGGCCCGACATACCTCCCATTGTACAGTAACCATCACAGCCGGACCTACCTCCCACTGTACAATAACCATCACGGCCCGACATACCTCCCAATGCACAGTAACCATCACGGCCCGACATACCTCCCACTGTACATTAACCATCACGGCCCAACATACCTCCCTCTGTACAGTAACCATCACAGCCCGACATACCTCCCACTGTACAGTAACCATCACAGCGCGACATACCTCCCAATGTACAGTAACCATCACGGCCCAACATACCTCCCACTGTACAGTAACCATCACAGCCCGACATACCTCCCACTGTACAGTAACCAACACGGCACGACATACCTCCCACTGTACAGTAACCATCACGGTCCGACATATCTCCCACTGTACAGTGACCATCATGACCCAACATACCT
>NC_057720.1:93871330-93872861 GCF_004010195.1 Chiloscyllium plagiosum | reverse complement strand
TGTACAGTAACCATCACGGCCCGACATACCTCCCACAGTACAGTCACCTTCACGGCCCGACATAACTCCCACTGTACAGTCCACAATCACAGACAAACTTACCTCCCACTGTACAGTAACGATTAGGCCCGACACACCGTCAAATATACATTAACCATCACGGCCTGACATGCCTTCCACTGTATAGTAACCATCACGGCCCGACATACCATCCACTGTTCAGTAACCATCACTGCCAGGCACACCTCCCAGTGTACAGTAACCATCACGGCCCGACATACCATCCACTGTTCAGTAACCATCACTGCCCAACACACCTCCCACTGTACAGTAACCATAACAGCCTGACATACATTCCACTGTACAGTAACCATCACAGCCCGACATACCTCCCACTGTACAGTAACCATCACGGCCCGACATACCTCCCAATGTACAGTAACCATCACAGCCCGACATACCTCCTAATGTACAGTAACCATCACGGCCCGACATACCTCCCACTGTACAGTAAACATCACGCTCCGATATTTCTCCCAATGTACAGTAACCATCACGACCCGACATATCTCCCACTGTACAGTAACCACCACGGCACGGCAACCTCCGCCTCTACAGTAACCGTCACGGCCCAAAATACCTGCTACTGTACAGTAACCATCACGGCCCAACATACCTCCTAATGTACAGTAAGCGTCACGGCCAGACATACCTCCCAATGTACAGACCACAATCACAGCCAAACTTACCTCCCACTGTACAGTAACGATTAGGCACGACACACCTCCCAAATATACAGTAACCATCATTACCCAACATACCTCCCACTGTACAGTAGCCCTCACGGACCGAGGTACCTCCCACTGTACAGTAACTACCACGGCCCGACATACCACCCACTCTACAATAACCTTCACTGCCCAGCCCACCTCCCACTGTACAGTAACAATCACATCCTGAAATACATCCCACTGTACAGTAACCATCACAGCCCGACATACCTCCACCTGTACAGCAACCGTCACGGCCCGACATACGTCCCACTGTACAGTAACCATCACAGCCCTACATATCTCCAAATGTACAGTAAACATCACGGCCCGCCGTATCTCCCACTGTACAGTAACCATCACGGTCCAACATACCTCCCACTGTACAGTAACCATCACGGCCGACATAACTCCCACTGTACAGTAACCATCACGGCCCGACACACCTCCCACTGTACAGTAACCATCACAGCCTGACAGACCTCCCACTGTACATTAACCATTACGGCCCAACATACCTCCCACTGTACAGTAACCATCACAGCCCGACATACCCCCCACTGTACATTAAACACCACGGCCCAACATGCCTCCCACTGTACAGTAACCATCACAGCCCGACATACCCCCCACTGTACTGTAACCATCACGGCCCGACATACATCCCATTTTACAGTAACCATCATGGTCCGACATATCTCCCACTGTACAGTAACCATCACGGCCGACATAACTCCCACTGTACAGTAACCATCACGGCC
>NC_057720.1:93853374-93870273 GCF_004010195.1 Chiloscyllium plagiosum | reverse complement strand
GCCTCCCACTGTACAGTAACCATCACGGCCCGACATACCTCCCACTGTACAGTCACCCTCACGGCCAGACACACCTCCCACTGTACAGTAACCATCACGTCCCGACATACCATCCACTGTACAGTAACCATCATGACCCAACATATCTCTCACTGTACAGTAACCATCACAGCCCGGCATACCTCCCACTGTAGAATAACTGTCTCGGCCCGACATACCTCCTACTGTACAGTAACCATCACGGCACAACATACCTCCCACTGCACAGTAACCATCATGACCAAACATACCTCTCACTGTACAGTAACCATCATGGCCCGACAAACCTCCCACTGTACAGTAACCATCATGACCCAACATACCTCTCACTGTACAGTAACCATCACGTCCCGACATACCTCCCACTGTACAGTAATCATCACAGCCCGACATACCTCACACTATACAGTAACTGTATCGGCCCAACATACCTCCTACTGTACACTAACCATCATGGCCCGACATACCTCCCACTGTACAGTAACCTTCACGGCCCGACATACGTCCCACTGTACAGTAACCTTCACAGCCCGACATACCTCGAACTGAACAGTAACCGTCATGGCCCAACATACCTCCCACTGTACAGTAACCATCACGCTCCGAGATTACTCCCAATGTTCAGTAACCATCACGGCCCGACATACCTCCCACTGTACAGTAACCGTCTCGGCCGAACATACCTCCTACTGTACAGTAACCATCACGGGCTAACAAACCTCCCACTGGACAGTAAGCGTCTTCCCCCGACTAACTCCCACTGTACAGTAACCATCATGGCCCGACATACCTCCCACAGTACAGTAAATGGCACGGCCCGCCATACGTCCCACAATAAATTAACCATCACGGCCCGACATACCTCCCACAGTACAGTCACCTTCACGGCCCGAAATAACACCCACTGTACAGTCCACAATCACAGCCAAACTTACCTCCCACTGTACAGTAACGATTAGGCCCGACACACCGTCAAATATACATTAACCATCACGGCCTGACATGCCTCCCACTGTACAGTAACCATCACGGCCCGACAAACCATCCACTGTACAGTAACCATCACTGCCCAACACACCTCCCACTGTACAGTAACCATCACATTCTGACATACATTCCACTGTACAGTAACCATCACAGCCCGACATACCTCCCACTGTACAGTAACCATCACACCCCGAAATACCTCCTACTGTACAGTAACCATCACGGCCCGACATACCTCCCACTGTACAGTAACCACCACGGCACGGCAAACTCCCACTGTACAGTAACCGTCACGGCCCAACATACCTCCTAATGTACAGTAAACGTCACGGCCAGACATACATCCCAATGTACAGACCACAATCAAAGCCAAATATACCTCCCACTGTACAGTAACTACCACGGCCCGACATACGTCCCACTGTACAGTAACCATTACAGAACGACATACCTCCCACTGTACAGTAACCATCACATCCCTACATATCTCCCCATGTACAGTAAACATCACGGCCAGCCGTACCTCCCACTGTACAGTAACCATCATGGTCCAACATACCTCCCACTGTACAGTAACCATCACGGCCGACATACCTCCCACTGTACAGTAACCATCACGGCCCGACACACCTCCCAATGTACAGTAACCATCACAGTCTGACAGACCTCCCACTGTACATTAACCATTACGGCCCAACATACCTCCCACTGTACAGTAACCATCACAGCCCGACATACCCCCCGCTGTACATTAAACATCACGGCCCAACATACCTCCCAATGTACAGTAACCATCACAGCCCGACATACCCCCCACTGTACAGTAACCATCACGGTCCGACATATCTCCCACTGTACAGTAACCATCATGACCCAACATATCTCTCACTGTTCAGTAACCATCACAGCCCGGCATACCTCCCACTGTACAATAACTGTCTCGGCCCAACATACCTCCTACTGTACAGTAACCATCATGGCCCAACATACCTCCCACTGCACAGTAACCATCATGACCCAACATACCTTTCACTGTACAGTAACCATCACGGCCCGACATACCTCCCACTGCACAGTATCCATCATGACCCAACATACCTCTCACTGTACAGTAACCAGCACGTCCCGACATACCTCCCACTGTACAGTAACCATCACAGCCCTACATACCTCCCAATGTACAGTAAACATCACGGCCCAACATACCTCCCACTGTACAGTAACCATCACAGCCCTACATACCTCCCACTGCACAGTAACCATCACGGCCGACATACCTCCCACTGTGCAGTAACCATCACGGCCCGACATCCCACCCACTGTACAGTAACCATCACGGTCCGATATATCTCCCACTATACAGTGACCATCATGACCCAACATACCTCTCACTGTACAGTAACCATCACAGCTTGACACACCTCCCAAATATACAGTAACTATCACGACCCAACATACCTCCCACTGTACAGTAGCCCTCATGGCCCGACATACCACCCACTGTCCAGTAACCGTCACTGCCCAACCCACCTCTCACTGTACAGCATCAATCACAGCCTAAAATACATCCCACTGCACAGTAACCATCACAGCCCGACATACCTCCCCCTGTACAATAACCATCACGGCCCTCCATACCTCCCAATGTACAGTAACCTTCACGGCCCGACATACGTCCCACTGTACAGCAACCTTCACGGCCCGACATACCACCCACTGTGCAGTAACGATCATGTCCCGGCCTACCTCCCACTGTACAGTAACCGTCATGGCCCAACATACCTCCCACTGTACAGTAACCATCACGCACCGAGATTTCTCCTAATGTTCAGTAACCATCACGCCCCGACACACCTCCCACTGTACAGTAACCTTCTCGGCCCAACATACCTCCTACTGTACAGTAACCATCACGGGCTAACATACCTCCCAATGTACAGTAAGCGTGTTGGCCCGACTAACTCCCACTGTACAGTAACCATCATGGCCCGACATACCTCCCACTGTACAGTAAATGTCACGGCCCAACATAAGTCCCATAGTACTTTAACCATCACGGCCAAACATACCTCCCACAGTACAGTAACCATCACGGCCCGACATACCTCCCACAGTACAGTCACCTTCACGGCCCGACATACCTCCCACTGTGTCCTCAATCACAGCCAAACTTACCTCCCACTGTACAGTAATGATTAGGCCCGACACACCGTCAAATATACATTAACCATCACGGCCTGACATGCCTACCACTGTTCAGTAACCATCACTGCCCAACACACCTCCCACTGTCCAGTAACCATCACAGCCTGACATACATCCCACTGTACAGTAACCATCACAGCCCGACTTACCTCCCACTGTACAGTAACCATCACGGCCCGACATATCTCCCACTGTACAGTAATTATCACGCTCCGATATTTCTCCCAAAGTTCAGTAACCATCACAGACCGACATACCTCCCAATGAACAGTAACCATCATGGCCCGACATACCTCCCACTGTACAGTAACCATTACGGCACGGCAACCTCCCACTGTACAGTAACCGTCACGGCCCAACATACCTCCTACTGTACAGTAACCATCACGGTCCAACATACCTCCTAATGTTCAGTCAGCGTCACGGCCAGACATACCTCCCACTGTACAGTAACTGGGCCCGACATAGGTTCCACAGTACAGTAACCTTCACGGCCAGACATACCTCCCACTGTACAGACCACAATCACAGCCAAACTTACCTCCCTCTGTATAGTGGAGAAAGTGAGGTCTGCAGATGCTGGAGATCAAAGTTGAAACTTTATTGCTGGAACAGCATAGCAGGTCAGGCAGCATCCAGGGAACAGGAGATTCGACGTTTCGGGCACAGGCCCTTCTTCAGGAATGAGCAGAGAGTGTTCAGCAGGAGAAGATAAAAGGTAGGGAGGAGGGACTTGGAGGAGGGGAGTTGGAAATGTGATAGGTGGAAAGAGGACAAGGTGAGGGTGATAGGTCGGAGTAGGAGGGAGGCGGAGAGGACAAGAAGAAGACTGCAGGACAGGAAGGCGGTGCGGGGCTGGAGTGATTCGGCTGAGACAAGGTGGGGGGAGGGGGGATGAAAAAACTGGTGAAGTCCAAGTTCATCCCCTGCGGTTGGAGGGATCCCAGTCGGAAGATAAGACGCTCCTCCTCCGACCGTCGGGTTGTTGTGGTTTGGCGGTATCAGGAGTGAGGAATTAAACATCTAACCTCATTAGCATCTTGAGACAGATTCCTCAATTCTCCAAGGTAGACAGGCAGGAGGCTGGAAAAACACAGCAAGCCAGGCAGCATCAGGAGGTGCAGAAGTCGACGTTTCAGGCGTAACCCTTCTTCAGGACTAGGGGTGGGGGAAGGGGTAGCTGCAGATAAAGGGAGTAAAGGGACAGGGTGATGAAGTGGGGCCAGGTGAAGACAGGAAGAGGGTACGGCCTGGTTGGTCGATGGGAGGGCTGATCCAGTTGATAGCTGGAAGGAAGGATCGATCAGAGGAATGGAAGGGAAGGGAAGTGAAAGGGAGGGGAGGGGCTGGGAAGGGAGGTTATTTGAAATTGGAGAATTCAATGTTGAGTCCTCCAGGCTGTAGGTGTTGTTCCTCCAATTTGCGGTTTCGTTCTTTCTGGCAATGAAAGATTGTCCACCCAAGACAGTACGGCATCATCTGATTGAGCTGCAACATAACCCTTTCAGAACCACTTACCTTTTACAATGGGCTCCACTATCCTGCCTGCCCACACTCTACATAATCCTCGACCCCCTTTCCTACCGGAAATCCAATTCGGCCACAAATAAATTCAATGATCCAGCCTCAACTGCTCTGTGGGAAGTAAATTGGGCTGGCTAATGACCCACTGACAGAAAAAACACTGTCTTAAAAGGAAGGAGGCGCAAGACAGTTAGAGAACCTCCCAGGCAGGACGTGTTTTGCATAGACAGGGGGTGGGGGAAAGAGGGAAGGTGTACAGAGGTCAGAAACAAAAGATCTCGATGGGAAACACCACACACAGCTGTGTCTCAGTAATGAACAATGGAGCCTCTCAAGGGCATTTCACAGGGCCATAAGTCATCGTAGGTCTCCGTCGATCAGTGAAATAATTCAGACTGAACGTCAGCTTTCCACAGCAACTAATCTTTCATCCTTTACCTCCCTGCAGTGCACACCTTGTCAGATTGTTAGGATAACTCACTTCCATGAGACTGAGAGGGGGACATTCTATCCCTGGCCTAGGGAGGGTTGTTTCTCTGTCTTATATCTGAGGTGTGGTGAGATGCTTTCAAAGGACGAGCGGGGCAACTAATAATCGCTTTTTTTGCCGTTGTTTTAATCACCATTTACCACCATTTTCTTTCCCCAAGAAACAATCACTTCCCTCTGTACATTCTGTGTAAATGTCTTCAGCAAAGAGGCAAAGTCTAGAATAAGATGATGCGCCCTTTCCCTCTTCCCAGATGAAATGTTTCTGAACTGTCGGTGTGCTAAGTTACAATTTCTGGTCTTGCTTGAGGTTTTGGACAGACTTTGGGGAGTAAGGAGGTGGGTTACTCGCTGTAGTATTCCTTGGCTCTGACCTGCTCTTGTAGCCACTGGGCTTTATGTGGGAAGTTCAATTGAGTTTCTGGTCAACGGTAACTCCCAGGATGTTGATAGTGGGGGATTCAGTGATGGGAACACCACTGAACATCAAGGGGCGATGGTTAGATTGTCTCTTATTGTAGATGGTCATTGGCTGGCAGTTCTGTAATGCGAACGTTACTTGCCAGTTGTCAGCCCAAGCCTGGATATTGTTCAGATCCTGTTGCATTTGAGCAGGGACTGCTTCAGTCCCTGAGCAGTCGCAGATGGTGCTGAACATTGGGCAACCACCAGGGAACAATCAGCAATCACTTCTGACCTTACGGAGAAAGGTCATTGATGAAGCAGCTGAAGATGGTTGGGTCTAGGACACTACCCTGAGGAACTCCTGCAGCGATGTCCTGGAGCTGAGATAACTGACCTCTAACAACCATGACCAGTTTCCTATGTGTCAGGTATGACTCTAACCACCAGAGAGTTTGCCCCCTGACACCCACTGATTCCTGATTTGCCCGGGCTCCCTGATGCCGCACTCGGTTAAGTGCAGCCTTGGTGTCAGGGGGCTGTCCCTCTCCCCTTCCCTCCGAAATTCAGCTCCTTTGGCCGTAATGAGGTCAGGAGCTGAGTGACCCTGGCAGAACCCAAACTGGGCCTCACTGAGCAGATTATTGCTGAGCAGGTGCTGCTTGATAGTGGTGATGGATGGTATCATCAATACCATCCATCACATTACTGAGGGTCGAGAGGAGACTGATGGGACGGTAATTGGCCGGGTTGGATTTGTCCTGATTTTTTGTGTACAAGATGTACCTGGGCAATTTTCCACAGTGTCAGATTGATGCCACTGTTATAACTACATTGGAACAGCTTGGCTAGGGGGAAACGACAATTTTTGAAGCACACGTCTTCAGTTCTATTGTTGGAATGTTGTCAGGGCCCATAGCCTTTGCAGTGTTCAGTGTCTCCAACTGTTTCATTATGTCACACGGAGTGAATTGAATCGTAGTATACCCTCCTGCACTCTCCACTGAACCAGGGTTGATCCCCTGGCTTGATGGTAACGGTTGAGTGGGGGATATGCCGGATTATGAGGTTACAGATTGTGCTAGAGCACAATTCTGCTGCTGTTGATGCCCAGTCTTGAGTTGCTAGATCTGTTTGAAGTCTATCCCATTTAGCAGTGATAGTGCCACACAACACAGTGGAAGGTATTCTCAATGTGAAGGTGGGACTTTGTCTGCACAAGGACTGTGTGGTGGTCACTCTAACTGATACTGTCATGGACAGATGCTTTTGCAGTTGCTAAGGATGATGCCCTCCTGTTGTTTCCCTCACCACCTGCCGCAGACCCAGTCCAGTAGCGATATTGTTTAGGACCCGACCAGCTTGATCAGTGGTACTGCTGCTGAGCCACCCTTGGTGGTGGATACTGAAATCCCCCATTCAGAGAACATTTTATGCTTTTGCCATCCTCCGCAATTCCTCCAAGTGCTGTTCACCATGGAGGAGCATTGACTCATCAGCTGAGGGAGGACGGTTTGTGGTAATCAGCAGGAGGTTTCCTTGCATACCTCCCACTGTACAGTAACCATCACGGCTCGACATACCTCCCACTGTACAGTAACCATCACGGCTCGACATACCTCCCACTGTACAGTAACCATCACGGCTCGACATACCTCCCACTGTACAGTAACCATCACGGCTCGACATACCTCCCACTGTACAGTAACCATCACGGCTCGACATACCTCCCACTGTACAGTAACCATCACGGCTCGACATACCTCCCACTGTACAGTAACCATCACGGCTCGACATACCTCCCACTGTACAGTAACCATCACGGCTCGACATACCTCCCACTGTACAGTAACCATCACGGCTCGACATACCTCCCACTGTACAGTAACCATCACGGCTCGACATACCTCCCACTGTACAGTAACCATCACGGCTCGACATACCTCCCACTGTACAGTAACCATCACGGCTCGACATACCTCCCACTGTACAGTAACCATCACGGCTCGACATACCTCCCACTGTACAGTAACCATCACGGCTCGACATACCTCCCACTGTACAGTAACCATCACGGCTCGACATACCTCCCACTGTACAGTAACCATCACGGCTCGACATACCTCCCACTGTACAGTAACCATCACGGCTCGACATACCTCCCACTGTACAGTAACCATCACGGCTCGACATACCTCCCACTGTACAGTAACCATCACGGCTCGACATACCTCCCACTGTACAGTAACCATCACGGCTCGACATACCTCCCACTGTACAGTAACCATCACGGCTCGACATACCTCCCACTGTACAGTAACCATCACGGCTCGACATACCTCCCACTGTACAGTAACCATCACGGCTCGACATACCTCCCACTGTACAGTAACCATCACGGCTCGACATACCTCCCACTGTACAGTAACCATCACGGCTCGACATACCTCCCACTGTACAGTAACCATCACGGCTCGACATACCTCCCACTGTACAGTAACCATCACGGCTCGACATACCTCCCACTGTACAGTAACCATCACGGCTCGACATACCTCCCACTGTACAGTAACCATCACGGCTCGACATACCTCCCACTGTACAGTAACCATCACGGCTCGACATACCTCCCACTGTACAGTAACCATCACGGCTCGACATACCTCCCACTGTACAGTAACCATCACGGCTCGACATACCTCCCACTGTACAGTAACCATCACGGCTCGACATACCTCCCACTGTACAGTAACCATCACGGCTCGACATACCTCCCACTGTACAGTAACCATCACGGCTCGACATACCTCCCACTGTACAGTAACCATCACGGCTCGACATACCTCCCACTGTACAGTAACCATCACGGCTCGACATACCTCCCACTGTACAGTAACCATCACGGCTCGACATACCTCCCACTGTACAGTAACCATCACAGCTCGACATACCTCCCACTGTACAGTAACCATCACAGCTCGACATACCTCCCACTGTACAGTAACCATCACAGCTCGACATACCTCCCACTGTACAGTAACCATCACAGCTCGACATACCTCCCACTGTACAGTAACCATCACAGCTCGACATACCTCCCACTGTACAGTAACCATCACAGCTCGACATACCTCCCACTGTACAGTAACCATCACAGCTCGACATACCTCCCACTGTACAGTAACCATCACAGCTCGACATACCTCCCACTGTACAGTAACCATCACAGCCCGACATACCTCCCACTGTACAGTAACCATCACGGCCCGACATACCTCCCACTGTACAGTAACCATCACGCTCCGATATTTCTCCCAATGTTCAGTAACCATCACAGCCCGACATACCTCCCACTGTACAGCAACCATCATGGCCCGACAGACCTCCCACTGTACAGTAACCATCACGGCCCAGCAACCTCCCACTGTACAGTAACCGTCACGGCCCAACATACATCCTACTGTACAGTAACCATCACGGCCCAACATACCTCCCAATGTACAGTAAGCATCACGGCCCGGCAAACTCTCACTGTACAGTAACCGTCACGGCCTAACATACCTCCCACTGTACAGTAAGCATCTCAGAACGACATACCTCCCACTGTACAGTAACCCTCACGGCCCGACATACCTCCCACTGTACAGTAACCATCACAGCTCGACATACCTCCCACTGTACAGTCACCATCACGGCCCGACGTACCTCCCACTGTACAGTAAACTTCACATCCCGACATACCTCCTGCTGTACACTAACCATCACGGCCCGACATTTCTCCCACTGTTTAGTAACCATCACAGCCCGACATACCTCCCACTGTACGGTAACCATCACAACCCGACATACTTCCCACTGTACAGTAACCTTCACGGCCCGACATACCTCCCACTGTACAGTAACCATCACGGCCCGATATACCTCCCTCTGTACAGTTACCATCACGGCCCGACATACCTCCCACTGTACAGTAACCATCACGGCCCGGCATACCTCCCACTGTGCAGTAACCATCACAGCCCGACATACCTCCCACTGTACAGTAACCGTAATGGTCCCACATACCTCCCACTGTGCAGTAACCATCACTGCCCGACATACCTCCGTCTGTGCAGTAACCATCATGGCCCGACATGACTCCCTCTCTACAGTAACTATCAAGAGCTCAGTGCTTAGCACTGCTGCCTCATACCACAAGGACCTAGGTTCAATTCCGGCCTTGGGAGCCTGTGTGGAGTTTGCACATTCCTCCCGTGTCTGCATGCGTTTCCTCTAGGTGCTCCGGTTTTCTCCCACTGACCGAAGATGTACAGGTCAGATGAATTGGCCATACTAAATTGCCCACAGTGTTAGATGCATTAGTCAGGGTTAAATTTAGGGCAGGCGAATGGATCTGGTTGGGTTGCTCTTCTGAGGGTTGGTGTGGATTGGCTGGCCTGAAGGGCCTGTTTCCACACCGTAGGGAATCTAATCTAACCTCCAAGGTTCAAATCAGGAATATGATGGACTAATCACTTGTCTGAATGTGTGCAGCTCCAACAGTACTCTAGTATGGACTTACTAGCAACAGGCAACACAGTTGTGTGGGGAATACCCTGTCTCACAAACTTGATGGATTATTTTGAGGAAGTGACAAAATTGATTAATGAGGGCATGGGGCTGGATGTTGGCCGTTTGGACCTTAGCAAGGCCTTGCATATGGTTTCTTATGGCAGGCTCATACAGAAGGTGAAGTGAAATGGGATCAGCGGTCAGTTAGTAAGATGGATAGAGAACTGCTTGGTCATAGAAGACAGAGTAGTGGTGGAACATTGTTTGTGTGACTGGAGATGTGTAAATAGATTCGCGGAGTTGCAAATTATGAGGATGATTGCCAGAGAATACAGCAGGATTTAGGTTAGTTGCAGACTTGGACAGACAAAATACAGATGTACCTTTTTCTGGGCAGTTGCAACGTGATGCGTTTTAGAAAGTCTAATGCAGGAGAGAAGTATAAAGAGGATGGACAAATTACTGGCCGCATCAACATCCAAAGGGATCTTGGTGGTACAGCTCCTCAGTTCCCTGAAAGTGGTAACGGGTGGATAGGGTGATCAAGAAGACTGATGGAAAACTTGCAGAAGTGCAGTTGTAGGGAAACTTAGTTCGGGCACATTTAGAATATTGTGTACAGTACTGGTTGCCACACCAGCAGAGCGATGTGCAAGTGTTGGAGATGGCATTGAAAAGTTTTACCAGGATGTTGTCTGGTCTGGAGGGAATTAGCCAGAAGAAGACATTGAACAAACATGGTTTGTGTGCAGCTGGGCATCATTGGCTACGGGGCTACCTGATAGATATTTACAAAATTATCTAGAGGCATATATAGAAGGACAGTTAGGTTTTAGGTAAAAGGGAGAAAGTTCAGGAGATGTGATAGGTAAGTTTTTTTTCGCTGTTCCAGACAGAATATGAAAGTGCCTGGAATGCACTGATAGAGGGGAAGAAGCCAATATAGCATGGTTTAAGAGACATGTTGGCACAAGTATTAGTAAGTAGGGAATAGAATGACATAGAAGGTATCGGAGCAAAAACTTTTATTTTAACTTTAGAACGGCATCATGTGTCAGTGTGGGCTTGCTGGGATGAAGGGCCTGTTCCTGTGCTGAACTGTTCTTTAACTCAAGATTTGAATGCAAGAGTGGCAAGATGTTGACTGAATGATGACTGATGATCAACAGCCACATACAGTGGATCTCTCAACAACTTGCAGCTTCATACCCTCCCACCTACAGCAGGGAAAATCAATATGGAGAATTGGACGTGAAAGTCCGAGCTGGAAACTGGTGACTCCATCTCGCCCCACGCTCGGACGGCCTTCTATCTTAGACACCAACATCTCGGGGGACACTGCACAGACAGAAGTTGCATGTACTCCACACCCACCAATGCTGGCATCTGTCACATGCCAGCCCCACCATGCCATCCCAGCACATCTCCGACACAATGACAATACGCTTCTGTATTTCAATGCTGCAGCTCAGGGTGCACGAACAACTCTCATTGCAATGCTGCTGCAAGGACACTGTGCTCAGGGACACACACCCAGCTCATGGACTGCCACTCTGGGCTGCTCACTCCGTGTTTGCACGCACTCAATGCTGCTGCAAGGACACTGTGCTCATTGACACACACCCAGCTCATGGCCTGTGCCTCTGTGCTGCTCATTCGGTGTTTGTACACACTCACTTTGAATTGAATTGAATACTCACATAATTATTACCTTGCCTTACCCTGCCCTCAGCAGTGTTTTCCCTTAGCCAGAGCTACCAGGCTCACCCGCCTGCTGTACTATCTTGGTATTTAGCACAGACACAAACCAGGAAGCTTGATATCATTGTCCACAGTCAGTCACGGTGCCCAGCAGTGAGTCAATGGGCGTCTCAGATCCCAGTCCGGGAGCTTGGACACGGTCAGTCAGCCTCTCATGGTTGTTAGGGTCAGGATCCTTCCCTTGTGATGGGGTGACGAGCTGAATGCTGGGGAGCCCCTATCCCTCTTGGCTCTTTCTCCTCTCGTGTGGAGTGTTTCCTTCCGAAATGTGACAATTACCAAGCGGTATTAAGGGAGGTGGAATTGTTTGTAACAGTTGGTACAGACCGAGAGAAGGTGCTGCTGCAGTCAGCACCATGTTGTGGCATGGCCTCCCCTGCCAGTCCTGGAGGAAGATAATGTCCCTTTCGTGCACCATGCCATCCATCAGAACCTCAGCGGCTTGGTCTCAAAGTGATGCCCCAGTTTTACCCCCTCTGCCATGTCCAGGCCAGTTTCGGGAAAACAATCCAAGAGTATAATGACTTTTTACGATTGCCCCTGTAACAGGGAGGCTGGTGCATTCTGGGATATCCAGGCAGTGGGCAGTTGTTATGACAAAGGGAAAAAATCATCCGACAAGTGTCAGATGAGAGGAAGACCACATGGGCAGGGAAGGTAGTTCATGGGGCAGATTGGGGATGGTATCATGAGAAAATGCACTTCACCTTGTGGAGACAAACCCTCCATGAACCTGACTAAAATGAGACTTGATCAAATCATTAGATGGCTTAGGCCTCTGTCTGTCTGAACTAAAATGGGGATGCAGTGTGAAATATTGGGAACAACAAACTTGGAGCAGAGAATTACAAAGGGGTTTCAAATCCGACAGTGAGTGTGAAATGAAATTTCCCTGTCAGAACAACATGCTGAACATGGACAGAGGATTTGTCTGATTTACACAAGGCAGAAAGTGTGAAAAAGGGGTCTTTTTCACAATGGGAACTGGTGATGAGGGGAGTTCCGCAGCGGTCAGTGTTGGGACTGCACTCCATGCGTTATACATTAAGAGTCTGGACAAAGGAAGTGAATGGGTACGAGGAATGGGTTTCCAAGAAAGATTTCAGGGATGAAATTTGTGTCATATGAGGAGCAGGTGAAGTCTCTGGGTCTGCACTTGATGAAGTTTCAGAGACAGCGGCAGATTATCATTCAAACTTACAGAATACTGAGGGGTCTGGATGGAGTGGACGGAGGCAAGATGTTTCCATGAGCAGGAGAGACTAGGGGCCAAGGGCACAGCTTCAGAGTGAAGGGACGACCATTTAGAATGGAGATGTGGAGGAATTTATTCAACCACAGGGTGATGGATCTGTAGAACTCACTACCTCATGAGGCTGTGGGTGCTAAGTGATTCAGAGATAGCTAGGTTCTTGATGAGTAAGGAGATCAAGGGTTACAGGGAGTAAGTGAGAGAACGAGGTTGAGAAACAATTCAACCATAATCGAATATTGGAATAGACCCGATGGACCGAATGGCCTAATTTTACTCCTATAAATGATGGTAGAATGGACTGCGCTTTTTCCTTCGGTTTCTAAGTGTGCAGTTAGCATTTCTGGCATATCGTTTACCATACATTCCAGCACTTTCCTGATTATCGCTGTCACTTCTTGGCTTCAGATCAACTGCAGAAAGCAACATCACAGAGTAACTTGGAAATCCTTGTGTATAAATCTCAGAAAGGTGGCATACAGTACAAGCAGGATATAGAGAAGACAAATGGAATGCTGGCATTGATTCCAAAGGGAATAGAGATAAAAAAATAGGGAAGGCTTATAACAACTATAGAGGACTCCAGTCACCCCGCACTGAGAATACAGCGAACAGGTTTGGTCCCCTATCTGGAGGGAAAAATGTCCTTGCATTGGAGGCAGCCCAGAGAAGGTTCATCAGGCTGATCTTCAAAATGGAGGGATATTGATAAGAAGAGGTGGAGAAAGTTGAATTTGCAGTCATGAAATTTTAGAAAATGAGGCAAATTTATTGATACAACGAAGATTCGTGTGTTCTTACAGATTCGGTATTGAGACATTGTTTCCCTGAGCAAGGATCTGTAACTGGAGATGAAGGGGAATACAGTTACCAGAGAAGCTAACAGAGAAAAGCTGGGTTGTATAGACTGGAGGATGTTACAGAGTTCGGGTGGTTTGAGATCACTGTTGGTGATTAGAGTTCAGATCGGTTGTCGGGCTGAAAGATGTCAAGGAGAGTTACAGGGTTATCAGTCCTGAAGGACTTACAGAGATCAAGAGGAATATAGGGACTAGAGATTACTCAGATAGGGGTGGTCGTTAGAGTTTCAGGAGATACAGAGACTGGGAGGGTTGTCGGAACTGGAGATTCCACAGATATTGTTGGTAGTTGGAACTATAGAAGATTTTAGAGAAAGGGAAGGTTGTCGGCACTGGAGGTTAGACAGATTGGGTGGTATTTGGAGCTACAGAAAGGGAGGTTTAGATGGACTAGAGATTACACAGATTGGGGTGGTAGTTGGAGCTGCAGGAGTTTATAGAGACCGGGAGGATTGTTGGTGCTGGGAATTACACTGACATGGACCTTTACATCGATCAGGAGGATTGGAAACTCTGGAGATAAAGAGTTAGAATTGCAGTAACTGAAGAATATCACAGAGATGGGGAGTAACATATGAGTTAGAGGAGTTATAACATGAGATGAGCTGAATTCATTGGAGTCAGGGAAGATACAGGGAGATCTGAAGGGACCATAGGTGATCATAAGGACAGTGAGGCTTCTCAGTATAGGATTGGCGTAGCTTACGCAGACAGGGAGTATTTTATGGAATGGTGCTATTTACAGAGACTATGAAGTTGTATGGAATTGAGGGATGAACAGAGATATGGAAGGCTGCAGTTAATGAATTCATTTGTTGATGTCAGATGCTGAGGTTCTGGAAATTATATGGACCAGAAAGCTGGACAATCTGTCAGAGCTTACAGAGATAGGAACAGCAATAGAGCCCGGAGACACTAACACGGATAAGGAGTATTGCAGACACTGGAGGGGGGTTCTGCTTTAGGGATGGGTGTAGGGGAGTGTAACGTTTACACAGAGAGGGGTGTAAGAGCTGGAGAAGGTTATGGAGATGATTAGATTGATGGGGAGACTGGAGGAGCTTACATTGACAGGGTTGGTGATAGTGACGGGAGGATGTTACATAGATAGTAAGTCTTGTAGAAACTGATCGGGAGAGTCACAAGCATTGGAGTTGTTTCCACAGATCGAGGGTGTTGCAGGGCCCTGAGAGGATTATGCAGATAGGGAGGATTGTAGGATGTCCACATTTTCAGAGTGTTTCAGGACTGGAAAAGGTGACACAGTGAAGGAGGGATGTTGGAGCTGTTGGAGTTCACACAGACTTGGAGGTTTGAAGGGTTTGGGGCTGTTTATGGATAGACGGATATATTTAGGGACAATAATATGGAACGCAGAGGGAGAGTTTAGATTAGGAACCCTACAGCATGGGAACAGGTACTTCGGCCCAACAAGTCCACACCGACCCACTAAAGAGTAACCCACCCAGACCTACTTCTCTCTGACAATGCTCCTAACACTATGGGCAACTTAGAATGGCCAATTCACCTGACCTGCACATCTTTGGACTGTCGGAGGAAACCCACGCAGACACAGGGACAATGTGCAAACTCCACACAGACAGTCACCCAACGCTGGAATCGAACCTGGGTCCCTGGCGCTGTGAGGCAGCATTGCTCACCACTGAGCCACCGTGCTGCCCCAAATTGCAGAATTACACAGAGACAATGTTTGAGGTGCTGGAGTACTTTAGGGAGTGGAGGAGCAAACAGAGATGTGGAGTGCTGTTGTGGCTTGAAAAGTGTCTGGAGGTGTTTATGCAGATAAGGAACTCAGTAAGGTTGGGAGAAGGTTACTGAGATCATGTGGTGCTATAAGCCAGTAGGTAGGAGTGTTATAGGGCCTGCAGAAGGTTATAGTGATATTATGTTCTCTTGGGGCTTGAGGAAGGTACACAGAAGGGTATTTTGCTCTAGGCTGGAGGAGTGTACAGAGACGGGGGCACGTAAGTATTGTGCAAGACTACAGAAATAGGAATTATTGTACTGAGTGAAGGATGAGATTAGTGAGAATGGGCATGTTATCGACACTGGAGCAATTTACACACAGGGAGAGTCGTCAGCATTGGTGTAGGTTTCAAATATACAGCGGGAATATGGGAAGGGTGGAGGTTATAGAAACAGGAAATTTTCTGGGAATTACATGTATTCCAGACACTGGCAGAAATGAGTTGGACCGAAAGGCATGTTTCCTTCCTGTATGATTCTATCACATGACAAGAGACAATGTGTGAATATAGAACAGAAAGATCCCAGGGTTCAATACCATCTCCTTGAGGGTGGCCAGCATTCCCCTCTGTTGTACTGATCCTCACTAAGACAGCACAGGCCTGAATTGATAACTGTCAACTTCCTATATTGACACAGGAAGGCTCCGTATAACAGAGATGGAAGTAACCAAGAGGGTGGGGATTGAGCCTGGGACTATCATGCTCTGTGTTCGTGCTTCAACACTGTATCTGTGTCATGTCTTCTGGACCAAAGTTCGATGTATTAAATACACTCTGCGCTGTTCACTGTGAGTGATCTGACCTCACTGCAGGATATACTGAAGGCTCCAGATCTCACTCTCCATTTCTCTGGCTGACCAACTGTTTTCAGTGTGGTGGTGGACGAAACAGGAATTGGGAATTCTGCTGACTCAGGAGCATCCTGAGTACCTACAGGAGACAGCGAAATGAACAGAATGGGAAATCAGACTGATGCAGTGATGGTTAAACATGGAGAATGGCACCGAGTCCCACAGAGACCTGGAAAATCCCAGTCTCCATCCCTAGTCTGTGCTGCTGC
>NC_057720.1:93850526-93852874 GCF_004010195.1 Chiloscyllium plagiosum | reverse complement strand
AGGAGGTGTTGGATGTATTAGAATGCATGAAGTTGGATAAATCTCCTGGTCCTGACCAGATATATCCAAGAACACTGCAAGGGGCGAGAGAAGAAATTGCAGAGGCCCTGGCTGATATTTCTGCATCATCATTAGCCACGGGTGAGGTCCCAGAAGGCTGGAGGGTAGCAAATGTTGTGCCCCTATTCAAACATCTGGGAACTATAGACCAGTGGTTGGTCAGTTACTTGAGAAGATTCTGAGAGATAATACATACATGCATTTGGGAAGACAGGGTTTGATTAGGAATAGTCAGCAAGGCTTTGTGAGTGGGAGATCATGCCTCACAAATTTGTTAAGAGTTCATTGATGAACTGACCAGAAAGGTTGACAAGGGCAGGGCAGTAGATGCGGTCTATATGGATTTCAGTAAGACCTTCGATAAGGTTCCACATGGTAGGCTACTCTGGGAGGTTTGATCGCATGGAATCCAGGGGGAGCTGGCAAATTGGATACACAGTTGGCTTGATGGTAGGAAGCAGAGGGCAATAGTGGAAGGATGCTTGTCAGACTGGAGGCCTGTGACTAGTGGTGTACCTCTGGGGTCAGTGCTAAGCCCATTACTGTTTGTAATCTGTATCAATGATTTGGATGAGAATGTATAAGGTGTGATTAATAAGTTTGAAGATGATACTAAAATAGGAGGTGTCGTAGAGAGTAAGGAAGGTTATCAGAAATTGCAGCAGGACCTTGTTCAGCTGGTGAAGTGGGCCGAGAAATGGCAAATAGAGTTTAATATAGATATGTTTCATGGTGAATGGTAGGACCTTAAGGAATGTAGTGGAGCAGAGGGGCTTTTGAGTTCAGGTGCAGTGTTCTCTGAAAGTGGAGTCACAGGTAGACAGGGCAGTGAGGAAGGCTTTGGCACACTGACCTTCATCAGTCAGGGCACTGAGTACAGAAGTTGGGAAGTTATGTTGGAGTTGTATGGATATTGGTGAGGCCGCACTTGGGGTATTGTGCTCAGTTTTGGTCACCTTACCATCGGAAGGATTTTATTAAATTGGAAAGCGTGCAGAAGAAATTTACAAGGATGTTGCCAGGACTTAATGGTTTGAGTTATAGAAGATGTTGGACAAGCTAGGACGTTTTTATTTTAAGAACAGTGGGAAATCAGAAGATTGGGAGGGATACAAAAGCAAACAGAGGATAACAAAGAGTGTAATAAGAAAGGAGAGGATCAAATATGAAGGTAGGCTAGCCAGTAATATTAGAAATAATAGTAAAAGTTTCTTTCAGTACATAAGAAACAAACGACAGGCAAAAGTAGACATTGGGCCACTTCAAACTGATGCAGGAAGCCTAGTGATGGGAGATAAGAAAATAGCAGGAGAACTTAACAAGTACTTTGCATCAGTTTTCACAGTGGAAGACATGAATAATATCCCAAAAATTAAAGGGTGTCACGGGGCTGAATTGAGTATGGTTGCCATTACGAAAGAGATAGTGCTAGAAAAGTTAAAAAGTCTTAAAATTGATAAATCTCCTGGCCCCGATGGGAAACACCCTAGAGTTCTGAGAGAGGTGGCGGAGGAAATAGCAGAGGCATTGGTTGAGATCTTTCAAGAGTCACTGGAGTCAGGAAAGGTCCCAGATGATTGGAAGATGGCTGTTGTAACCCCCTTGTTCAAGAAAGGATCAAGGCAAAAGATGGAAAATTATAGGCCAATCAGCTTAACCTCGGTTGCTTGTAAAATACTAGAATCTATCATTAAGGATGAGGTTTCTAAATTCTTGGAAGAGCAGAGTCTGATTAGAAAAAGTCAACATGGATTTAGTAAAGGGAGGTCATGCCTGACAAACCTGTTGGAATTTTTTGAAGAGGTAACAAGTAGGTTAGACCAGGGAAACCCAGTGGATGGGGTCTATCTAGACTTCCAAAAGGCCTTTGATAAGGTGCCACACGGGAGGCTGCTGAGCAAGATGAGGGCCCATGGTGTTCGAGGTGAGCTGCTGGGATGGACTGAGGATTGGCTGTCTAACAGAAGGCAGAGAGGTGGGATAAAAGGTCCTTTATCAGAATGGCAGCCGGTGACGAGCGGTGTCCCGCAGGGTTCGGTGCTGGGGCCACAGCTGTTCGCAATATATATTAATGATTTGGATGAGGGAACCGGGGGAATTCTAGCAAAGTTTGCCGATGATACGAAGTTAGGTGCACAGGCAGGTAGTACTGAGGAAGTGGGGAGGCTACAGAAGGATCTAGACAGGTGGGGAGAGTGGTCCAGGAAATGGCTGATGGAATTTAACGTGAGCAAGTGCGAGGTCTTGCACTTTGGCAAAAAGAATAAAAACATAGACTACTTTCTAAA
>NC_057720.1:93847487-93850082 GCF_004010195.1 Chiloscyllium plagiosum | reverse complement strand
GAGTGGACTTGATGGGCCGAATGACCTTACTTCCACTCCTATGTCTTATGGTCTTATGGTCTTATTTTGAGTGTAGAAGACTGAGGGGGACCTGATAGAGGTGTATAAGATCATGAGAGGCACAGATCGGGTGAATGCACTCAGTCTTTTTCCCAGAGTTCTGAAAATCGAGGACTGGAGGGCAACAGTTTCAGGTGAGAGGGAAAATAATAAAAGGGAACCTGAGGGCCAACATTTTTACACAGAGGGTGGTACGCATATGGAATGAGCTGCCAGTGGAAGTGGTTAAGGCAGGTACATTAACAACATTTAAAAGGCATTTGGACAAATATGTGGATAGGAAAGGGTTAGAAGGATATGGGCCAAGTGCAGGGAAATGGGGTTAGTGTGGGTGGACATTTTGGTCAGCACGGACCAGTCTGGGCCCAAGGGTAAGCCTCCATGCTGTAGGATTCTATGACTGTCTATGACTCCAAGTCCATTGGACCCTTCTCAACTTTGGTAAAGGGAACTTGGAAAATAAGGTGCTAATGTTTCGAGGACCTCTGGACGCGAATGGCTTGGCCCTGGTGGAAACCGTTCAGTGGTCATAATCACATGACATCAAACCACCGCATGATACAGCACAGGAAGAGACCACACTGACTCTGGTGATGCTCCTGGCTCTTTCGGAGCCCATTTCCATTTCCACCACAGCTGTGCTATTTGCTCTATAGCCCTGTCATTCTTTGCCTCACCACAGACGTATCTGATTCCCTTTAGAAGACTCCCTGAGAATCGGTTTCCACTCAGACAGCAACAAATCACAGCGTCAGAACAAAACTCCCTCCTTCACCTTGTTCCCAATTACCTTTGAACTGTGTCTCTTTGTTTACTGACCGTCCTCCCAGTCCTCTTCATTCACCTAATCAAAACTTCATGAATTTGAACACTCCTCCATCCCAATTAATTCTTTTTTCTTGTTGAACAGGATATAGGTGTCAGTGACGAGGCCACATCACTTATTGCCTTTGAGCTCAGAGACTTGCTCGGCCATTTCAGAGGGTGGTTAAGAGTCAACCATGTTACTGTGGCTCAGGAGTCACATGCTGTTCAGACCAGGTAAGGACAGCAGATTTCCTTCACTGAAGGACATTATTGAACAAGATGGGTTTGTACAACATTTGACAATGGTTGTGTAGTGATTGTAACATGGCCAGCCAGTTGGACGTCCCAGAATTCTCCAACTGGGGCTGTTAATCTGGTTCAGTCAGGAAGCCCTGGCTGATAAAGGATGTATGTCAAGATGAGAGTAGTGCTGGAAGAGCACAGCAGGTCAGGCAGCATCCGAGGAGCAGGAGAATCGGCGCTTTGAGCAAAAGCCCTTCATCAGGAAGGGATTTTGCCCAAAACATCGATTTTCCTGCTCCTTGGATGCTGCCTGACCTGCTGTGCTCTTCCAGCACTACTCTCACCTTGACTCTAATCTCCAGCCTCTGCAGTGCCCACTCTCACCTCGTAGATAAAGGATATATGTCAGGCATAATGTAGTGCCTGACTCAGTAAGAGGAGGGCTACTGTCAAACACTAAGCCTTTGTAATTAAAGGGTGATGAGTGGTGGGGTGGCAGCCCCTGGAGTGTTATTTCAGGTGACACGGTTGCGTGTGTGAGGCAGGTTTTATCAAATGCACATTTCACCATCCCCCATCTGCCCTTTGCTGCTGCACAGAGCTTTAGCCCAGACTTACATTGTAGAGGATGGTAGTCCAGCCCTCCATCGTGATGCACTGGAAGACAGTCAACAGGGCAAACAGGATGTTGTCAAACTGGGTGATGCCAGCGTTGGGTCCTATCCAGTAGTCACAGACGGTGCCATTGGGGCAGAGTCGGGCTGGCTCCTGCTTTCCGCAGGGGAACTGCAGCTCCAGTTCTTCAGCAGCTGTTGGTAGGTTGGGGGGGGGGGCATCACAAAGAGAGTTAGCCGTCAATAATCGTCAAAGCAGATAACAGCACCCATGTCCGTTTCTATAATGCCGTTCATAACCACACGCCATCCCTAAGCGTTTTGCACGCAGACACTTGAAGTCTGACTGTCACTCTCTCTCTCTCTCACTTGAAATGCCTACCACCAGGCACATATTCCCCTCACCTCCCTTGTCCACCTTCTGCAGGGACCGTTCTCTCTGTGATACCCTGATCCAGACTTCCTTTACTCCCAACCATCCCCAACAACCGAAGGTGTGACGCCTCCCTCCTCAGTATCCAAGGGCCCAAACATGCCTTCTGGGTGAAGCAGCACTTTACTAACATTTCCCACTATCTACTCTATGACATAGAACATAGAACATAGAACAATACAGCACAGAACAGGCCCTTCGGCCCACGATGTTGTGCCGAACATTTGTCCTAGCTTAAGCACCCATCCATGTACCTATCCAAATGCCGCTTAAAGGTCACCAAAGATTCTGACTCCACCACTCCCACAGGCAGCGCATTCCATGAACTCACGACTCGCTGAGTAAAGAACCTACCCCTAACATCTGTCCTATACCTACCCCCCCCTTAATTTAAAGCTATGCCCCCTCGTAATAGCTGACTCCTTATGTGGAAAAAGA